>NC_135233.1:213044839-213344839 GCF_051348905.1 Ranitomeya variabilis | reverse complement strand
GTCCTCCTGGGTCTCCTGCCATAGTGTTTAATTTTATTCAAATGTTGACAGATAGTTCACCACACTGATGCACCCTGAGCCTGCAGGACAGCATGAATTTCTTTGGAACTTGATTGGGGCTGCTTATCCACCATCCAGACTATGCTGCATTGCAACCTTTCATCAGATTTTCTATGATGTCCATGTCCAAGGAGATTAGCTACAGTGCCATGGGCTGTAAACGTCTTGATTATGTTGTGCACCGTGGACAAAGGAACATCAAGATCTCTGGAGATGTACTTGTAACCTTGAGATTGTTGATATTGTTCCACAATTTTAGTTTTCTAGTCCTCCATGCTTAGTGTGGCACATACAGACACACAATGCAAAGATTGAGTCAACTTCTCCCCTTTTCATCAGGTTTCAGGTGTGATTTTCATATTGCCCACACCTGTTACTTTCTACGAGTGAGTTAGAACGAGCATCACATGTTCAAAACAAAATTGTTTACCTATAGTTTTGAAAAGGTGTCAACAATTTTATCCGGCCCATTTTGGGGGTTTTGTGTGAAATTATGTCAAATTTTCCATTTCTTCTCTATTTTGTGTTGTTCCAGTGCTTAACTTTCTGGAACAATTTCAAGGGTGCCAACACTTTCGGCCATGACTGTAGTTCTAATCTGTCGGTATTCAGTGTATTTGGGTATATCAACAAATTTACAGCACATTTATAATGGGCACATATGGATGCAAGGAACCACCAGTCGAAAAACATGATGCTCCTATACAAGGAACATGTGTTTCTGGTCTTAATTGAACATACAGCTACAACTACTACAGTACAACCACATTTAGATAGATTGGTTTAGGTTCCTCTATCACGGACTGTCTTCCATAAGTTTTTGAATGAGCATTATAGGAACATGTCTATGATGCCATCATCATGGTTTCACTTGAACACATGATGTTAACCACTAACAATGTCTCCAGTCTCCACATAATGATAGGGTTATTTCACATCTAATAGGAACCAACACTCTAATTGTTCCCTTAATTAATTAAGTCTTGCTGGGAAGTCTTTGGTCATGGCCAACACAATGCTTTCCAAAATAATGAGAAAATTACTTATAATACTAATACTCTTAGGACATCCATAGCACATTATGTGAAAAATATCCGCCAGTTCTAAACTCTTATGGTTAATTCTAGAAATTAGTGGCTCAGCCCACAGGACCTCAATATTCCATGGCCGCTAGAGAGGAGCCTTGCGAACCACCTCCTACCTGATGACCTCCGTGGCTGCATTTTTGATTAGCTGGCCTGACCATATGTCATCTTGCACACACTTGGACCTTATAAGTGTATAATGTACTGGTAAACCTAATGACCAGGGGCGGATTATAATGAGGTCAATCTGGGCAGTAGCTACTGCTCAGATTGACCGCCGCCATCAGGGCATTGCTGCCCTGACTGATGTATTGGC
Source organism: Ranitomeya variabilis (assembly GCF_051348905.1). NCBI lineage: Eukaryota > Metazoa > Chordata > Amphibia > Anura > Dendrobatidae > Ranitomeya > Ranitomeya variabilis. Next base: position 213,343,378 of record NC_135233.1, on the reverse strand, counting down.
CCGGTGTGCAGTGGGGGCCCGCATCGGGCCCCGTCTCATCTGCTCACCGGGCCCCTACCGGCGCTGCGGCAGTTTAACGGTATTGACGTGCGGGCCCGTGCCAATCGGAGGCTGGCAGCTGACGTCAGCCACAGCACACATGTCACCGACGTCTGAAGTAATTGTCAGTCGCTGGCGAGTGCGCTCTTCAACTGCGAAGAAGGAGCTTTGCCGAAGGAGCATGGTCAGGTGAGAAGAACTCTTTTTTTTTTTATTGAGAGCGGCAATCCAGGGGACCCGGGCCAGAATGCTGGAATCTGGGGGCAGAGATGCTGGACACTGGGGCAGAGATGCTGGACACATTGGGGGCAGAGATGCTGGACACATTGGGGGCAGAGATGCTGGACATTGGGGGCAGAGATGCTGGACATTGTGGGCAGAGATGCTGGACACATTGGGGGCACAGATGCTTTACACATTGGGGGCAGAGATGTTGGACACATTGGGGGCAGAGATGCTGGACACGTTTGGGGCAGAGATGCTGGACACATTGGGGGCAGAGATGCTGGACACCTTGGGGGCAGAGATGCTGGGCACATTGGGGGCAGAGATGCTGGGCACATTGGAGGCAGAGATGCTTTACGCATTGGGGGCAGAGATGCTGGACACATTGGGGGCAGAGATGCTGGATACGTTTGGGGCAGAGATGCTGGACACATTGGGGGCAGAGATGCTGGACACATTGGGGCAGAGATGCTGGACACATTGGGGCAGAGATGCTGGGCACATTGGGGCAGAGATGCTGGACACTGGGGGCAGAGATGCTGGACACATTGGGGGCAGAGATGCTGGACACAATGGGGGCAGAGATGCTGGACACATTGGGGGCAGAGATGCTTTACACATTGGGGCAGAGATGCTGGACACATTGGGGGAAGAGATTCTGGACACATTGGGGGCAGAGATGCTGGACACACTGGGGGCAGAAATGCTGGACACATTGGGGGCAGAGATGCTGGACACATTGGGGGCAGAGATGCTGGACACATTTGGGGCAGAGATGCTGGACACATTGGGGCAGAGATGCTGGACACACTGGGGGCAGAGATGCTGAACACTGGGGGCAGAGATGCTAGACACATTGGGGCAGAGATGCTGGACACATTGGGGTCAGAGATGCTGGACACATTGGGGTCAGAGATGCTGGACACTGGGGGCAGAGATGCTGGACATTGGGGCAGAGATGCTGGACACTGGGAGCAGAGATGCTGGACACATTGGGGGAAGAGATTCTGGACACATTGGGGGCAGAGATGCTGGACACACTGGGGGCAGAAATGCTGGACACATTTGGGGCAGAGATGCTGGACACATTTGGGGCAGAGATGCTGGACACATTGGGGGCAGAGATGCTGGACACACTGGGGGCAGAGATGCTGGACACTGGGGGCAGAGATGCTAGACACATTGGGGGCAGAGATGCTGGACACATTGGGGTCAGAGATGCTGGACACATTGGGGTCAGAGATGCTGGACACATTGGGGTCAGAGATGCTGGACACTGGGGGCAGAGATGCTGGACATTGGGGCAGAGATGCTGGACACATTGGGGGCAGAGATGCTGGACACTGGGGGCAGAGATGCTGGACACTGGGAGCAGAGATGCTGGACACATTGGGTGCAGATATGCTGGACACATTGGGGGCAGAGATGCTGGACACATTGGGGGCAGAAATGCTGGACACATTTGGGGCAGAGATGCTGGACACAATGGGGGCAGAGATGCTGGACACATTTGGGGCAGAGATGCTGGACACATTTGGGGCAGAGGTGCTGGACACATTGGGGCAGAGATGCTGGACACATTGGGGCAGAGATGCTGGACACTGGGGGCAGAGATGCTGGACACACTGGGGGCAGAGCTGGAGACAGATGGGGCATGATTGGAGACACATGGCAGAATGAAAGACATGGGGCAGGATTGGAGACAGATCGTGCAGGATCATGGGGCAGGATGGATACAATGAAGACCGATGGGGCAGGATGGGGAGATCATATGGGGCAGGATGGATACTCAAGAGGGCAGGATGCGAGAACATACGGCTGGAGCCAGGAATGAGATACACGGGGCCAGGATGGGGATATTATTATTACCATAGGGGCTAATTAAGGGATATTATTACTGCAGTGATGTATTTATTTTATTTTTTGAGTATACTGTTTTAAATGGGGGGTGGTCCTCTTACTGTGCAGAGTGACACTATGTCGCCTTTTTTCTTCATGTGGTGTAATGTAGAAGTTGGGAAAAATTAAGTAATGTGTTCTGCAACGGAGCTCGAGATAACTGTGTTATTTCCTGCAGAGACGAGTCCTGGCTGGAAGAAGTGATGGCGGTATGCGCTGGATGAAAGATGAAGGACTTCACCTAGAGACATCACTGGTGAGTCAGTGTGTTACCTATACACTGACACTATACACTGTATACTATATACAGAGGTCCTGTGTATAATGTCACCGGTGATCACTGTATTACCTCTACACAGACACTGCATACTAAGTACAGATCTCCTGTGAGTATGTGAATACTGGCACTTATGGTGATAGTATTGTGTTTTTTTTTATTACTGATCAGTATTGTAGTATTGTGTCACTATGTGGTGGTAATATGTGGTCTGGTCATGGTGTTGCGGTATTTGTCCCTTGTATGTGCTATTTGGTCACTTTGTGGTGGTAATATGTGGTCTGGTCATGGTGCGGTGGTATTTGTTCTTTGTATGTGATATTATTTGGTCACTGGTGGTAATATGTGGTCTGGTCCTGGTGTTGTATTTCTTCCTTGTATGTGATATTATTGGTTATTTTAAAAATTGAAAAATAAATAAAAATATACCTAAATTGTATTGCATATTTTAACAAATATTTAATAGGTTTCAATAGAGTAGGGCCCGACCAAAAGTGTCTACCGTGTTATGGTGGCGGCTTAAAAAATCTTTTGGCCGAAGCAAAAGCTGCCAGTTATATGTGTGATCTGGTGATTGGAACTGTTAATGTGTGATAGGTGAGAAGTAGAGTTTCACTCAGCAACTATTTTTCTGGAATAATCTGGTTCAGGTATATGATGACCCCGTCGCATGACCCCGTCACATGACCGGGGGGCCCACAGAGTCTGAGCAGCCCGGGGCTCTGGCTACCCTTAATCCACCCCTGCTAATGACTTACAGTTGAAGTTTTTCTTTGAGTTTCCGGTTCTTGCCTATCCAAGGTCAGACGGCCATGATGACGTCTTCTTCCATCCATGACTTGGGTCTGCAGAATTTAACGCACAAAAACAACTTTGGCTCATTCCTTTTCCATCACACTCCACATCTCCCCACTGCTACACAAACGATATATTACTATAATTATTCAAAATGCCCAAGGCCGTAATGATGCCCCATGGAGGTTTTCATGGTAAAGAGGTCTCCTATGTGCCTCCAATTGGTAACAATAGTGCCTCTTCTGTGCCTACACATGGCTATAAGGCCCCACTTTGCTTCCATATAGTAATAGTGCTTTCTCCAGCTACATAGGGTATTAGAGCCCTCAATGATAATTCTTCTGTCCAAGAGATTTGCCTACTCCTCTTGGAGTCCAGGAATTCTCCCCTATTTTTCAAAGCTGTCTGGACTAGTGTTGAGCATTCCGATACCGCAAGTATCGGGTATCGGCCGATACTTGCGGTATCGGAATTCCGATACCGAGATCCGATACTTGCCGCATATCGGATACCGGAATCGGAAGTTCCCAGGATTCAAACTGCACGAATTCAGCCAATGAGGAATGATTCCAAGTGTGGGCACATCCTGTTCAGCATGGTGGGCATGAAACTACTGGCAAGGCTGTGATTGGCTGCTGAAATGATGTCATGCTGCAGTTTAAAAGTCGCTGGCGCCATTTTGGGCTCACTCTGCTGTGAATTCAGTTAGTGACAGGACGCTGTGTTCTGACTAAGGGCCAGTTGAGATAGCGATTTGCTTCTTTGTGCTTTTCCCAGGCTAATTTAGCAACCGCTGTGTGTTCACCTTGCTTTTGCCTTGCAGCGCTGTTTTCACAGCGATCTGCAAGGTCTCTGTGTGTGTGTGTGTGTGTGTGTGTGTGAGTGCAGCCCACTCTGTAGTCTGTGTGCAGCCATAGCTGGTTGTATTCAGGTCAGGGTGGTTCACTGACTCATACAGTTCTATCCATTCCATTGTCCTTTTTTGCAAGTAGTGCAGGCTGCTGCACATTTTTTTCAAATAATTCCTATTAGTGACTTTCCACCCGTATCCAGCTAAATTGTGGAAAAACACTACATAGGATAACCTAGAGTAGTTTTTTTGGGCCTCGCAGCGCCGTTTACGGCTGTCTGCACGGTCTCTGTGTGAGTGCAGCTCGCCCTGTAGTCTGTGTGCAGCCACAGCCGGTTGTATCCAGCTCAGGGTGGTTCACTGACTCATACAGTTCTATCCATTCCATTGTCCTTTTTTGCAAGTAGTGCAGGCTGCTGCACATTTTTTTCAAATAATTCCTATTAGTGACTTTCCACCCGTATCCAGCTAAATTGTGGAAAAACACTACATAGGATAACCTAGAGTAGTTTTTTTGGGCCTTGCAGCGCCGTTTACGGCTGTCTGCACGGTCTCCGTGTGAGTGCAGCTCTCCCTGTTGTCAGTTCATCCCCCAAAAAATAAATAAAGAAAAAAGTTCACCAAACACACCACTTTACAGTTGTGTAGGCCACATTACCTCATATTAAAGTCTAGTCCACACCTTAGAAAATTAGTGTTTCTTATACCTGTTAGGAGCTGTTCAGGAAAAAGCACACTAAGCCGTTAGTACTTTTCTGCTTATCTTTATCAGTCAACCAAGATGAAGAAGGCAGGGAGTAAGGCACGTGGGCGTGGGCGCGGAGCAGGGAGAGGACGTGGGGATTCTGTGCCTGCTGCGGGCACCGGTGACTCATCATCACCCAGTTTCAGCAGGGAACAGTCCTTCATGCGCAGCTTTGTCGGAGAGCGCCGTACACCGCTGCTGCGTGAAGACCAAACTGAAGCCGTTGTCGGATGGATGGCAGCTAACGCATCGACTTCAATTAGTGCCACATCCTCTCAGACACAGAGCACTGGAGAGCACCCATCTGTCTCTTCGCCACCTGCCAAATTGCCCAGGCAGACAGAGAGCCCAGGTCAGGAGCCGTCTCTACTTCTGTTCTCTGAATCTCTTGGCTTGGAAACAGGGGGCCAGCCAAGCAGCATTGGAGAAATGGAAGAAGAGGCAGTGTGCAGTGATGCTCAACAGCTTTTTCTCTCTGAGTCTGAAGAGGCGGGTGGACCAGTGCCTCCGGTCACCACATCGCAGAACGCATCCGCTGATGACACTCAGGTGCCACTTTCTGGTGTGTGCTCTGCTGCTGAGACTACCCAGGAGGAGCAGTTGGTGGCAGAGGGTAGTGTAGATGATGAGGTCTTGACCCATCGTGGCGTGAGGGACAGGAAGGTGGTGGTAGCAGCTCTGAGGAAGAGATTCCCCGAATGGGCCAAAGAGGGAGAGGGAGGGGGAAGACTGCGGATCCTGTAGCCTCCACTTTGGCACCCGTTAGGAGCGTGTCTCTTCCAAAAGCCAAAAAGGGCGCTCCCAAGACTTGCAGTGCCTGGTCCTTTTTTGACACAGTTGCAGATGACATTTGCTATGTCAAATGCAAGGTGTGTCATCACAAAGTCAAAAGAGGGAGAAATGTCAGCAACCTCAATACCTCCAACATGTGGAAACATGTGCGGACCAGGCACGCGGCGGAGTTACAGAAACACACTGATGAGCTAGGCCAACCAACAGCGGCAGCTACCACCTCTTCAGCTCGTGTTGCCTCTTCCTCCAGCTCACACATAGCTGGTTCGGCTTCCTCCCAGGATCGCCATGGAAGAACCTCTGGCACTGTTGTCCAGAGACACACTGTAATTCCACCCGCAGCACCACGTTCCCAGTCATCCTCACACTCCCAGGCCAGTCTACAGCCATCGGTAGTACAGGCATGGGAGAAAAGGCAGCCTTTCTCGGCAAACCACCCACGAGCACAGGCTCTGACTGCAGGCATTGCCAAACTTCTGTCACTGGAAATGCTGTCATTCAGGCTGGTGGAGACTGACAGCTTCCGTGACTTGATGTCATTGGCAGTCCCACAGTACAATGTGCCCAGCCACTTTTATTTCAGCAGGCAAGCCGTCCCTGCCCTGCACAAGCATGTGGAGGGACACATAAAACACGCGCTACTGAACGCCGTCAGTAGCAAGGTCCACCTCACCACCGATGCGTGGACCAGTCAACATGGACAGGGGCGATACCTTTCCCTCACTGCCCATTGGGTTAATGTTGTTGAGACGGGTACAGATCGTGCGAGTGGCGCAGGACGTGTCCTGCCCACTCCAAGGATTGCAGGAATCCAGTCTGTACGCATTGACTCCTCCTCTTACACAAGTTCCTCAGAATCGTCGCTGCAGGAGCCGTCACAGTCCACCTCCACATGGACCCGTGAACGTTTACCTGTTACGACCGACATGAGCACAGCCGTGGCCAAACGTCAACAGGCCGTCTTGAAATTAATTTCTTTGGGGAATTGAAGCCACACAGCGCAGGAGCTCTGGAATGCCATCAAGCAGGAGAGCGATGTGTGGTTTGTGCCAGCGAATCTCCAGCCAGGCATGATAGTGTGTGATAATGGCCGAAATCTGGTGGCAGCTCTGGGCCTCGGCAACCTCACTCACATCCCATGTCTGGCACATGTGCTCAACTTGGTCGTGCAGAGTTTTTTCAGGGACTATCCGGATCTTGATGCACTGCTGCACAAGGTCCGCCTAGAGTGTGCTCACTTGCGGCGTTCCAGCACGGCAAAATCGCGCATTGCGGCTCTGCAGCGCCGATTCCGCCTTCCGGAACATCGCATCATATGTGACCTACCTACCAGGTGGAATTCCACGTTACATATGTTGGAGCGGTTGTGTGAGCAGCAGCAAGCAGTAATGGAGTACCAGCTGCATCAGGCGCAAAGAAGTCGCACTCCGCGCCGTTCAGACTTCACAACCACAGAGTGGGCCACTATGAAGGACGTCTGCCAGGTTTTGCGTCCCTTCGATTATTCCACGCAGATGACGAGTGCAGATGATGCACTAGTCAGCATGACTGTCCCCCTTATCTGCCTGCTTGAAAAATCACTGCAAGCGCTAAGGGATGATGTTGTGGAAGAGGTGGAGGATGAGGATTCACCATTTCCATCATCTTCTTTGCAGTCAGCGCCACGTGGTTCCTCACAAACGCGTAGGCAGGGGACACTTTGTGAGGAGGATGAGGAGGAGTCAATGGAGGAGGAAGACATCCGTCCAGAGGAGGGAGTTACACAATTGTCCAGTAGTCAGTGTGTACAGCGAGGGTGGGGTGATGATGAGCGGGCAGAGATCACGCCTCAAGCAGGGGACAGCGTTTCTTGGCCAGTTGGCAGTCTGCGGCACATGGTTGATTACATGCTGCAGTGCCTGAGAAACGACCGCCGCATCGCCCACATTCTCAACATGTCTGATTATTGGGTGTTCACCCTCCTCGATCCTCGCTACCGGGACAACGTACAAAGCCTCATCACACCATTGAACCGGGAGCGTAAAATGCGGGAGTACCAAGACACACTGGTGAATTCCATCATCTTCTCCAGTCCAACTGAGAGAAGTGCTGCTAGTGCTTTACAAAGCAGCTCAGTGCGTCCAGGCAGTGGAGGAGGCTCTGCACAAAGAGGGAGCAGAAGCAGTGCCTCTGCCCAAAGCAAGACCAGTATGGCCCAACTGTGGCACAGTTTTCTGTGCCCGCCACAAATGTCTACACCATCACAGACGGCTCCAGTCAGCAGGAGGCAACGGTTCCGTCAGATGGTGACAGACTACATGTCTTGCCCTCTTGCTGTACTCCCAGACGGCTCTTCCCCTTTCAAGTTTTGGGTCTCTAAGCTGGATACATGGCCAGAGCTAAGCCAGTATGCATTGGAGGTGCTGGCTTGCCCTGCGGCTAGTGTATTATCGGAACGCGTCTTTAGTGCTGCAGGTGGTGTACTAACTGACCGTCGCATGCGACTGTCCTCCAATAACGTTGACCGGCTTACTTTCCTGAAAATGAACCAGGCCTGGATCTCGCAGGAATTTGCCACTCCTGTTCCTGATTAAATAATTGGGTGACTGTCTACAGTATCCAGGTCTCCTGTTGTGTTCATCTTTCTACCACCTGAACTGTAATTCCTGGGCTCAAACACCGCCAGTTGAGGCTCAGAAGTGCCGTCTGCACAGTCAAAACATACGACCCAGTGTTATTGGGTGTCAGTAACGTCAGCTGATCCCCAGCTGTGTAGCCGGCAATGTGTCCTGCGACCGCCACGCTGACACAACAACTGAAATGTAAGGGAACCTGTCCCCCCCCAGGCGTTTGTTACTGAAATAGCCACCTTGTGCAGCAGTTTGCTGCACAAGGAAAAGGTAACTATTTTTGTTTAGCTCCTTGCACACGCAGAACTTAACACTTTTAAAGTGTGTCCACTGATACCGTAAAACCATCCCAGAGGTGGGACTTTCCTTTGTAATGTGAGGCAGCACACCCGTCATTCCTACCCCCTTGGCGCCGTGCGCCGCCTCCTCTGCGTTGTTTAATTCTGTCCCGGAGCCAGCGCTGTTATGTTATCCCTTGGCCAGGCACACTTTGCGGTGCCCGTCTTCTGACATCATTTGGTGTCAGGCTGGCTGCGCCTGTGTAGCCGCTCTGGACGAGTTCCCGCCTCGCAGTGTCTTCTGATTTAATCACACTGCGGGCCTGGGATCCATGGGCATGCGCAGTGCATATCTTCACCTCCGCCTCTCACTCATCTCCCTCCACCTTCTTCATACTGTGCGCCGTCAGCTGATCCCTAATAGCATGCCACGGCCGTGACACCGCACAGTCTGAAGAAGCCAGAGGGAGGGGAGTGAGAGGCGAGGATATGCACTGCGTATGGCCACGGATCCCAGGCCCGCGGTGGGATTACATTAGACGACACTGTGAGGCGGGATCTCGGCCAGCGCGGCCGCACAGGCGCAGCCAGCCTGACACAAAATGATGTCAGAAGTTGGGCACCGCAAAGTGCGCCTGGCCAAGGGATAACATAACAGCACAGGCTCCGGGAGGGAATCAAGCAACGCTGAGGAGGCGGCGCATTGCACCAAGGGGGTAGGAATGACGGCTGGGCTGCGTCACATTACAAAGGAAAGTCCCACCTCCGGGATGGTTTTACAGTATCAGTGGACACACTTTAAGTGTTTAGTTCTGTGTTTGCAAGTAGCATAATGAAAAGAGCCACCTTTTCCTTTGGCATCCTTTGTGATTCAAAAGCTGGCTCTTTCAGCTACAAACGGCTTTTGGGGTGGGGGTTAAAGGTTACCTTTCGACTTGCTCCAATCAGGCTTCGACCTAAACGGTGTTCCTCTGCACCTCCTGCTGTCCCTGGGCTCCAACACCGCTAGTTGGTGCCTGGAAGTGCTGTCCGCACAGTCAACAGTCGCTCCTCTGTTATTGGGGTTCAGTAACGTCAGCTGCTCCCCTGCTGTGTGTGCAGCAATACCTCCTATCTGCTCCTCCTGCTGTCCCTGGGCTCCAACACCACTAGTTGGTGCCTGGAAGTGCTGTCCGCACAGTCAACAGTCGCTCCTCTGTTATTGGGGTTCAGTAACGTCAGCTGCTCCCCTGCTGTGTGTGCTGCAATACCTCCTATCTGCTCCTCCTGCTGTCCCTGGGCTCCAACACCGCTAGTTGGTGCCTGGAAGTGCTGTCCGCACAGTCAACAGTCGCTCCTCTGTTATTGGGGTTCAGTAACATCAGCTGCTCCCCTGCTGTGTATCCGGCAACGTGTCATGCGACCGCCACGCTGGCACAACTAACAGACATTTACATGCCTCCAGTGCAGGCTTCGGCCTACACTCTGCTCCTCCTGCTGTCCCTGGGCTCCAACACTGCTGGTTGCTGCCCGGGAGTGCTGTTTGCACAGAGCCAAACACCTCGCCAATGTGTTAGTGGGGTTCAGTAACGCCTGCTGCTCCCCTGCTGTGTATCCGGCAACGTGTCATGCGACCGCCACGCTGGCACAACTGAAATTTAAGGGAACCTGCCCACCCCCACCCCCCCAGGCGTTTGTTACTGAAAGAGCCAGCTTGTGCAGCAGTAATGCTGCAGAAGGAAAAGGTGGCTCTTTTAATTATGCTCCTTTCAAAGGCTGAACTACACACGTTTAACCGTCCCGGAGGTGGGACTTTCCTTTGTAATGTGATGCAGCACAGCGGTCATTCCTAGCCCCTTGGCGCCGTGCACCGCCTCCTCAGCGTTGTTTGATTCTGTCCCTGAGCCTGCGCTGTTATGTTATCCCTTGGCCAGGCACACTTAGCGCTTCCCGTCTTCTGACATCATTTGGTGTCAGGCTGACTGCGCCTGTGCAGCCGCGCTGGACGAGATCCCGCCTCGCAGTGTCTTCTGATTTAATCACACTGCGGGCCTGGGATCCATGGGCATGCGCAGTGCATATCTTCACCTGCGCCTCTCACTCATCTCCCTCCACCTTCTTCAGACTGTGCGCCGTCAGCTGATCCCTAATAGCATGCCACGGCCGTGACACCGCACAGTCTGAAGAAGCCGGAGGGAGGGGAGTGAGAGGCGAGGATATGCACTGCGCATGGCCACGGATCCCAGGCCCGCGGTGGGATTACATTAGACGACACTGCGAGGCGGGATCTCGGCCAGCGCGGCCGCACAGGCGCAGCCAGCCTGACGCAAAATGATGTCAGAAGATGGGCAGCGCTAAGTGTGCCTGGCCAAGGGATAACATAACAGTGCAGGCTCAGGGACAGAATCAAACAACGCTGAGGAGGCGTCGCACGGCGCCAAGGGGGTAGGAATGACGGCTGGGCTGCGTCACATTACAAAGGAAAGTCCCACCTCCAGGACGGTTTAACGGTGTGAGGGGACACATTTCATAAGTGTCTAGTTCAGCCTTTGAAAGGAGCATAATTAAAAGAGCCACCTTTTCCTTTTGCATCATTAGTGCTGTACAAGATGGCTCTTTCAGCAACAAACGCCTGGGGTGGGGGTTAAAGGTTCCCTTTCAACTTGCTCCAGTGCAGGCTTCGGCCTACACTCTGCTCCTCCTGCTGACCCTGGGCTCTAACACCGCCAGTTGGCGCCCGGAAGTGCTAGCTGCACAGAGAAAAACACCAGCCAATGTGTCAGAGGGGTTCAGCAACGCCAGCTGTTCCCCATGCTTTGTAGCCGGCATCGTGTCCTGCAAACGCCACGCAGACACAACAGACCTAAAACTGCCTCCAGTGCAGGCTTCGGCCTACACCCTGCTCCCTCTCCTCCTGCTGTCCCTGGGCTCTAACACCGCCAGTTGGTGCCTGGAAGTGCTAGCTGCACAGAGAAAAACACCCGCCACTCTGTCAGTGGGGTTCAGCACCGCCAGCTGTTCCCCTGCTGTGTAGCTGGCAACGTGTCCTGCAAAAGCCACGCAGACACAAGAACTGAAATTGAAGGGAACCTGTCCCCCCCCCAGGCGTTGGCATGTATAACAGCCACCTTGTACAGCAGTAATGCTGCATTTGTACAAGGTGGCTCATTAATTTACTCTCCTTGCACACGCCGAACGCAACACGTCTAAAATGTGTCTCCTGAGACCATTAAACCGTCCCTGAGGTGTGACTTTCCTTTGTAATGACACGCTGCACCCCCCTTGGTAGCGCTGCCCGTCTTCTGACATCATTGTTTGGCTGGCTGCGCCTCTGCGGCCGCCCTGCCCGACACAACGCCCCTCGGTGTCTTATTTATTTTGAATGCGAGGGTGTGATTGACGGGCATGAGCAGTGCATATCTTCGCCTGTTTTCACTCATCTCCTTCCGCCTTCTTCACACTGTGCGGCCTCATGGCCGTGGCATGCCATAAGGGATCAGCTGGCGCCGCACAGTCTGAAGCAGGTGTAAGGACCCGAGTGAGAGGCAAACATATGTACTGCGCAAGGCCATGAATCCCAGTCCCGCAGTGTGAAACAATGTAAAGACACTGCTGGGCTGGGATTCATGGGCATCGCGAACCGCACCAGCCGACATCAAATGATGTCAGAAGACGGACAGCGCATGGCCAAGGGATAACGCAACAGCGCAGACTCCTGTACAGCAAAATGCGATGCTCAGGAGGCCGCGCCAAGCACCAAGGTGGTATTTTTGCCAGCTGTGCTGCGTCTCATTAAGAAGGGAACTCCCTCCTCCAAGACAGTTTTGACTGTATAAGGGCCTAAATGTGGTACATGTTTCATTCAGCGCGTGCAAGGAACAAAATTAAAAGAGCAACCTTTGACTTGGGCAGCATTACTGCTGCCCAAGGTGTGGCTCTTCTAGTTTGTAACACCTGAGGGGGGGTTAAAGGTTACCTTTAAAATTGGTTCAATTAGGCTTCGGCCTACACTCTGCTCCCTCTCCTCCTGCTGTCCCTGGGCTCTAACACTGCCAGTTGGTGCCCGGAAGTGCTGGCTGCACAGAGCAAAACACCCGCCACTCTCTCAGTGGGGTTCAGCAACGCCAGCTGTTCCCCTGCTGTGTAGCCGGCAACGTGTCCTGCAAAAGCCACGCGGACACAAAGCTGCCGCCAGTGCAGGCTTCGGCCTACACTCTCCTCACTCTCCACCTGCTGACCCTGGGCTCTAACACTGCCAGTTGGTGCCCGGAAGTGCTAGCTGCACAGAGCAAAACACCAGCCAATGTGTCAGTGGGGTTCAGCACCGCCAGCTGTTCCCCTGCTGTGTAGCTGGCAACGTGTCCTGCAAAAGCCACGCAGACACAAGAACTGAAATTGAAGGGAACCTGTCCCCCCCCCAGGCATTGGCATGTATAACAGCCACCTTGTACAGCAGTAATGCTGCATTTGTACAAGGTGGCTCATTAATTTACTCTCCTTGCACACGCCGTACGCAACACGTCTAAAATGTGTCTCATGAGACCATTAAGTCGTCCCTGAGGTGTGACTTTCCTTTGTAATGACACGCTGCACCCCCCTTGGTAGCGCTGCCCGTCTTCTGACATCATTGTTTGGCTGGCTGCGCCTCTGCGGCCGCCCTGCCCAACACAACGCCCCTCGGTGTCTTATTTATTTTGACTGCGAGGGTGTGATTGACGGGCATGAGCAGTGCATATCTTCGCCTGTTTTCACTCATCTCCTTCCGCCTTCTTCACACGGTGCGGCCTCATGGCCGTGGCATGCCATAAGGGATTAGCTGGCGCCGCACAGTCTGAAGCAGGTGTAAGGACCCGAGTGAGAGGCAAACATATGTACTGCACAAGGCCATGAATCCCAGTCCCGCAGTGTGAAACAATGTAAAGACACTGCTGGGCTGGGATTCATGGGCATCGCGAACCGCACCAGCCGACATCAAATGATGTCAGAAGACGGACAGCGCATGGCCAAGAGATAATGCAACAGCGCAGACTCCTGTACAGCAAAATGCGATGCTCAGGAGGCCACGCCAAGCACCAAGGTGGTATTTTTGCCAGCTGTGCTGCGTCTCATTAAGAAGGGAACTCCCTCCTCCAAGACAGTTTTGACTGTATAAGGGCCTAAATGTGGTACGTGTTTCATTCAGCGTGTGCAAGGAACAAAATTAAAAGAGCAACCTTTGACTTGGGCAGCATTACTGCTGCCCAAGGTGTGGCTCTTCTAGTTTGTAACACCTGAGGGGGGGTTAAAGGTTACCTTTAAAATTGGTTCAATTAGGCTTCGGCCTACACTCTGCTCCATCTCCTCCTGCTGTCCCTGGGCTCTAACACTGCCAGTTGGTGCCCGGAAGTGCTGGCTGCACAGAGCAAAACACCCGCCACTCTGTCAGTGGGGTTCAGCACCGCCAGCTGTTCCCCTGCTGTGTAGCCGGCAACGTGTCCTGCAAAAGCCACGCGGACACAACAGACCTCCAAATGCCTCCAGTGCAGGCTTCGGCCTACACTCTGCTCCCCCTGCTGACCCTTTTCTCCAACACCACTAGTTGGGGCTCTAGGTAGACAAGCTTGAATAGTTCCCCATCCTGGTTCCAGTACCGTCAGCTGGTTCTGGGTAGAGCCTTTGGCTTAGGTGCCTCCTTCTGGGTATCCGAGTTCCACCATCGTCAGGTGGTCCTTGGTAGTGCTTTCAGGCACGGGTACCTCCTGCTTAGTAACCGGGTTCCAGTAACGTCAGCTGGTCCTCGGTAGTTCCATTGGCTCTTGGACCTTCGGCTACCCATCCGGGTTCCAGTACCGTCAGCTGGTTCTCGGCAGTGTCTTTTGCTCTTTTACCTTCTGCTCCCCATCCTGGTTCCAGTACCGTCAGCTGGTTCCGGGCAGAGCCTTTGGCTTAGGTGCATCCCTCTGGGTATCCGAGTTCCACCAATGTCAGGTGGTCCTTGGTAGTGCTTTCAGGCACGGGTACCTCCTGCTTAGTAACCGGGTTCCAGTAACGTCAGCTGGTCCTCGGTAGTTCCATTGGCTCTTGGACCTTCGGCTACCTATCCGGGTTCCAGTACCGTCAGCTGGTTCTCGGCAGTGTCTTTTGCTCTTGTACCTTCTGCTCCCCATCCTGGTTCCAGTACCGTCAGCTGGTTCCGGGCAGAGCCTTTGGCTTAGGTGCCTCCCTCTGGGTATCCGAGTTCCACCAACGTCGGGTGGTCCTTGGTAGTGCTTTCAGGCACGGGTACCTCCTGCTTAGTAACCGGGTTCCAGTAACGTCAGCTGGTCCTCGGTAGTTCCATTGGCTCTTGGACCTTCGGGTAGCCATCCGAGTTCCAGTTCCATCAGCTGTTTCTCGGCATTTTCTCAGCCTTCTTGTACCTTCTGCTACATTTCCAAGTTCAAGACCCTAAAGACGATGACCCGGAAGACCACCCCTAAGATGACGACGACACCAGAGACGACAACCACTGAGATGACGACGACCCTGGAGACGATGACCCTGAAGACCACCCCGATGACGACGACCCCAGAGACGACGACCCTGGAGACGACGACGACATGGGAGACGGAGAAGCAGAAGAACAAGAGGCTGCAGAACAAAGAGCAGAAGAACATTAAGCATAACACTAAATATCAGAGCAAAAGATATTATCTAAATTATAAGCAGAAGAAGACTAAGCAGTGTGTGGGGGTGAGTCCGTTCCTCCTCGTGGTGCCCCTGGATAAAGCCTGATGCTGCAGGCCAAACTGAACGCGGACAAATCTAACTGTTTTGTTACAGGCAGAACGGAAGGTGTAATCTTCAAACTTTTATAGATAACAACTACGGGAATGCCTGTCACAAATAAGAATATGATGAAGAAGTTGAATATGAAGAATAATAATAGTTAAATAAAAAGAATATGAACAATGTAACAAAAAAAAATTATAGGTAGAAGATGAAGAAGAAGATGAATAAGGTGAAGAAGAACTTGATGTCAAAGATGCTGCTGATGATGAAGAAGAAAGTGTGGGAGAAGTAAAAAAGAGGGTGAAGGGCGTGGAAGTAGTGAAACATCAATATCTGACAAAATAAAAAAAATCTTAACATAGTCAATATCTTTGTAACTCCGAACGTCTTAAAAAAAATTTAAAATTCCTGCTATTCTATTTGATTGGGCTAAACCTCTATGCCTTTAATGTCTCCGCCACCTCCCCCAATACATCCTACATTATTCTTAGTTGTTTTCCTTCATGTAGAATGAACCTACAAGGAAAGAAAGGGTTTATTTTCATTCCGATATTTTCGTCCCATTGACTTGCATTGGAATCGGGTATCGGTATCGGCGAGATCCGATATTTTGCCGGTATCGGCCGATACTTTCCGAAACCGATACTTTCCGATATCGGAAGGTATCGCTCAACACTAGTCTGGACATTTTGGGAGGTTTGGTAAGTATGATGTAATTGACTTACCGGATGGAGTATGGTGCCTGTTGTGAATATTTGCAGGTCAGCCCTCACGCTTTCCCCTCTTGGAGAGACACAGCAATGCTCAAATTTACTCTTGCCAGGCTTGACATGCTGCCCATTTTCAAAAACACTACAGTCGTCAAATTCAGTCAGTTAAAAAAGGCTGCGTGTATGAGTTTTTAGAAATCTCATATATTTTGCTGGTCCTGTAAAATGCAGCTTCTTTTCTGCAGTGCACCAAAAATGCTGCCAAAAAAATCTACGTGTGAACATAACCTAAGGCATCAGATTTGTTGCCAAAATTTATCCTGACGTTTCTCTGAATTGGGGTCTTAGGGATAACATTTTTACCCTATGGAGAGTAACATGCCTGACAAGCCAGGGTAAGGAGGTTTACAAGCCATGCAATGCTCCTCTGGGAAATGTAATATGCAAATTATCAGCAGGCACAACCTACAAATGAATGGTATCTACATTTCATTTGCAGAAATTTCTGCAACATTTCTGAAAAAAATCCATAGCAAATCAATGGCAAATATGGCTGGCAGATTTTTCTATGGGTTTTACTTCGGATTAGAAATATAATTAGGAACTCGACCTACTTGCCCTGTACAGTTTACTATGTCCACCCTGCTACACAGGAAAACATGTAGACAGATGACAGAGACGCAGTGCGAATGTTGTTTTAAATTAACCAAACCTGCAGCTTCAGCAGAATTACAGGGGACAGTGATTGACTGTCTGGTTTTGTTGCTAAGAATGTTTAGGGGCTTCCTCAAAGTCAAAGACCTGAACAAGTAATAGAAATCCAAGTCATGCAGGAATGATCCTTTAGGCACCAGGATCCATTAGTTCAGCTGTCTGACTCATGAAAGTTATTGTTTTTTCCCCATGCATGCATGAGTAGATCTTTGAAGCATGTTTTGATTGCAAATTGTGACTTTTAATCTCTGAGCAAACCTAAAGACATGGCAATGTCTGGAAATAACTGAGATGATCTTGGTTCTTGTGGATTTTATTTTAATTTCCTTTTTTTTGCTCTCTGTTTTTCTTGGCTGTAAACTTTTTTTGGCAACCACTGCAAATATTTGTTTTGCTCATGGTTTAAAAGTTTATTACACACTTCCTCCAACCAAAATCGGCTATTGCATCATTTGCTTTATGAGTTAGAGAAGTAGCTTAATTAATGCCAATCTCTGGGACAAATGCAGTATAAGTATGTCACAAAGTTAACCTACAATGTTCAGGTACTAAATATACAAAAATAGTAGCAACTGACATCATAAGACTGCCCAGTTGTGGAAAGGAAGTGGTATATGTAGTGTCAAAGCGTAATATATATTACTCAAATTGTCTCCTCCTGATGGATTGGAGCCAGCCCCAACGTACGTTTCAGCTCAAAGCCTATTTCAGGGTGTGGCATCAGATCAGAAGGAAACATCCTTTATATGAACTAGTAGAAATAAGGGGAGCCATGTGAAGCTTCATGGAGCTGACCCATAGCAGATGTGGCACATGCAAAGGTCACCATATGAAACAGGCACATCCCTCACTGCATCATACAATATTATGGTGTTATGTACATAACTTACTTATACATGGGAATAATAAATCCTACAACACACAGAAGAAGCATCCACACCCTACTTGTCCCTGTACAGACTAGACAATCCCTGCCTGCACAACTAAAACACCACCTCAGACCCATCTCCTTACTAGGCCAACAAAGGGTTTCTCATACCTCCTGAGTAACCAGAGGGAAGGCTGCTGCGCACAGCTAGCCAGGAGAGCGAAAGTGTGCAGAAGGATAGGAGGACCCAGGGTGAGGAAACTTAAAGCATGCACACAAAGGAGAACTAAGGAGAATGAAGCAAGAATAATCTCCCACCAACCTAACTGACGAGAAAGGTGCTGGAAAAGCAGATAAGCAAATACACAGCAGAAACACAACGGTGTTTGCTTAGCAGGGAAAATCCCTTTGCTGAAGGGCTGGAACTCTTTAGCACTAATTCACCTAGAAGTATAGCCAGCAAGTAAGTGTAGTGAATGGAGACTATATAAAGCATAACCCAGAATGTGATAGGGCAACCAAAACTGGACAGTGGGAATCACCTGAAGAAGGTCAAACCTAGAAAGGAAAAATAAAGGCATTAGGAACCAACATCATTAGTAAAGGAAACCTTGGTGTGATAGCCCAGCAGACAGGAGAACTGACCAAGAAGGAAGAGGTAATCAGATCGAGTCCCCAAACTGATCCATGACACATGGTACCTACATGTGGTAAACTTCGGTAACATGTGTGATCACATGCGCCAGATTCAGTTACATGACGAGGGCCATTAGTATAACGGCACTGACCTACCACTGTCTGTAGGTAACTGTGCACAATCCTGCTGACAGGTTAGCTTTAAGTGATAACATTTGTCTTAAACATCACCTCCGACCCCTTCATAGGGGAGGAACTTCCTTTTCTGTTATACCTGAGGAGGGAGTAGCACTGTAAAAAACTTGGCACTCAAATTTATGAAAGGTGGAATAATGTGTCGTTTATTGTTGCAATCATAAAATTGAAAGTTTTCGATCTTGTATCCAGACTTTCATCAGAACTGATTGCCAGAGGTTAGAAGGAGACCTTGTATATACCCGCGCTAGTGCATGCAAAGAGGAGAGGAGAGCAGCGCCTCCTTTCAAGAATAAAAGAAACATTATTCCACCGTTCATCAATTTGAGTGCCAAGTTTTTGACAGTGCTATACACGGGCTGGATACCCTACTTGTGCACCAACCCTCCTATAAGGAATGCCGTATATTACTTCTTATCATTGAGGAAGGAGTAGGTGCTATTCCAAAATGAGTTGCATTAAATTGGAAATTTTTAGACTTACCACCACCGCATTCCTCTTTCATTCACCTGAGCTGACCTTAAGAGGCCTTGGGTGATGACCTCAGAGATATTTGTCCAGTTATCAGAGACATCTGGCAAGGACTAGTATAGAGTGAACTGGTCATAGGAGAAGAGAGCAAGGTCTTGCACTGGAGCCTGGGACACGTTAGTAAATTCTCTATTCTATTATGTTGCCCATTTGGACACTACCACGAGCAGAAAAGTGGGATCCAAAGTATAAATAAAAACTAGGACTATCCTTTTTTATGATAGCTCATTAGAGAACGCCCCACTTCATTCTGGGGCATGGGCATTCTTCTTCTTCCAAGAGAAAAGAATGGATTTGTCTCTATATCACTCTCCTTCATACATTCAGATCTTTTTGGAAGGTCAAAACATGGATATGGGAAAAAAGCCAACTCGGGTGGCTTCTTAGGCACATATTCTTTTCTAATGAGCAGATGGTAGTAAGTGTAGTCATTGCTGTTGCCATATGCATTCATTACTAAAGTGATCACACTCACAATTTCGGTCCATTATTGCTCTTAAGCATTCATCTGCAATTAGAAAGAATTACTCATCTGACAGATGTGTTAATGTTATTATCACTAATGCCAGCCTCATTTCCTCTTCATTTTGTTTTTGCAATGCCTCATTTCATAAATAAAACAGCCATACCAAAGACCATCTCATAACATTTTCCTAACGCAGCATATAACATAACTAACAAAACTAAATTAGTACCAGGAAAATCGTTGACTTTATATAAGCAAGGGTGTAATGCTGGGAAGGGGGCACAAATTTCAAACAGATTTACATTTCCTAAAGGGTGCAGATTTTTTTAAATTTTTTTAAAGTCCTTATTAAAAAGGATTTGGTACTTAAGAACCTTGACGTGACATCATCTGTGCATTTCACCTTCCCAGGAAGAGGGATAATCTGAGATCACTAGATTTAGAGGGGCTACCCTCTGTCGCTGACATAGCTTAGATGAGACTCTTCCATAACTTTGCTCAGATGGAAGTGTTGTCACTCGACAGTCACATCCCAATTGCTGTGACCATTAATTGCGATCGGGCCAGGAACCATTCAGTTGTGATGACTTCATCCTGACCCAGTGATTATTTTTCAGCTTTAACACTTTCTGCCATACTTTGTCCTTTAAGGGCTTGTCCACTACTGGACATTCCCAGCTCGATCATTTCAGAAACCCAACTAAAATAAAAGCAGCATATACTCACCTCCAGCAGTGGCGCCAAATATCAGTGGTGATGTATCATTGTAGTGTGACGTGCAGGCTACAGCCAATGTTTGGCCACTCATCAGCGTCAGTCAATGTGCAGCCACTCATCAGTTGCAGTCAATATGCGGCCACTGGTCAGCATCAGTCAATATGCGTCCACTCATCAGCATCAGTCAATGTGCGGCCACTCGTCAGCTTCAGTCAATGTGTGGCCACTCCTCAGCTGCAGCCAATGTGGGGCCACTCAACAGCATCAGTCAATGTGTGGCCACTCGTCAGTTGCAGTCAATATGCGGCCACCCATAAGTGTCAGTCAATGTGCGGCCACTCGTCAGTTGCAGTCAATGTGCAGCCACTTGTCAGCGTCAATGTGCGGCCACTCCTCAGCTGCAGCCAATGTGGGGCCACTCGTCAGCGTCAGTCAATGTGTGGCCACTCGTCAGTTGCAGTCAATATGCGGCCACTCATCAGTGTCAGTCAATGTGCGGCCACTCGTCAGTTGCAGTCAATGTGCAGCCACTTGTCAGCATCAGTCAATGTGCGGCCACTCCTCAGCTGCAGCCAATGTGCGGCCACTTGTCAGCGTCAATGTGTGGCCACTCATCAGTTGCAGTCAATATGCGGCCACTCGTCAGCGTCAGTCAATGTGTGGCCACTCGTCAATTGCCGTCAATGTGCAGCCACTCGTCAGCGTCAGTCAATGTGCAGCCACTCCTCAGCTGCAGCCTTTATAACTTCATCAGAATGGACTTCCGCCCTGATGGACTATTTACTGCTATGAACAGCGGCACCGATATTGCTGGGACGGTGTCGCTGTGGGACGTGAGACCACACTTTTTTCATTTTCTATGGGGTCTTGAATAGTGGACAACCACTTCAAATAGGTTTTCCTTAGGGCAAGTCTTTTATATTTGATTCCTAGTTTTGCAGTACCAGGCCCAGTTGCCAATACAGACCAGTCACTGTACCTGGGTAAAAAGTGAAGGGATGATGGAACTGACTGGTTGGCAGTGGAAGAAGGTATCGGACTCCTATTGATATCACATTGATGGTTTATTGTTTGATTGCTTTACCCATGTCAAAAAATAACCCTAATGACATGTTAATTTATTCTTCCCCTCATAACTTTTTAAATTTTATGTGCCTTAATTATTCCATTAGGGGACCAGAAGCATATGTACTGTATAATGGTTTCAGAAGAAATGCCGGGTATGCAGTGAGATCCCGTCCAATGTGGTGAGATCCTGTCCAATGCCGGGCATGCAGTGAGATCCCGTCCAATGTGGTGAGATCCTGTCCAATGCGGTGAGATCCTGTCCAATGCCGGGCATGCAATGAGATCCCGTCCAATGTGGTGAGATCCTGTCCAATGCCGGGCATGCAGTGAGATCCCGTCCAATGTGGTGAGATCCTGTCCAATGCCGGGCATGCCATGAGATCCCGTCCAATGTGGTGAGATCCTGTCCAATGTCGGGCATGCAGTGAGATCCCGTCCAATGTGGTGAAATCCTGTCCAATGCCGGGCATGCAGTGAGATCCCGTCCAATGTGGTGAGATCCTGTCCAATGCCGGGCATGCAGTGAGATCCTCTCCAATGCAGTGAGATCCTGTCCAATGCCGGGCATGTAGATAAAATACTGGGTATGATCACCCGCCTGTGGGTGATTTTGAGGGCACAACCAGTATTTCATACAGTAAATGTATGTAAAAATGCAGGAAGGCGACCCTTACCACGAAGGACAGATGATATTTTGGTGGTTAAGAGCCAGGTCTACAACTCAATATGGAACAATTAGGAACCTTTTAGTTTTTTTATTTTAGATCCTTGAAAGTAATTTAAAAATATCAATTGACAGCTAGTACGTCAGTCATTCCCCGGCCATATGAGGGTAGGATCCTAACAGTCATAAACCGAAAGATGTCACTGACACGGGATGTAACACACCCATAATGAGGATCTCCTGACTATGATTGATGCAGATGTGCTACACAAAGCTCTGGGGGATCTAAGTCTACAATGAAATATTCCTTTGATGTCTTCAGAAAGGTTAATTATGAGAGATCATGGATGTAATATTTATCCATGCTTTATGGGGTTCTACTTTAAAAAAAAAAAGAATTCTAGATTTTTATCATAATCTCATTTATCTCAAACTTCAGATAATGAAAAATGCTGCAGTCTATGTCCT
This sequence comes from Ranitomeya variabilis, assembly GCF_051348905.1. Lineage (NCBI taxonomy): Eukaryota > Metazoa > Chordata > Amphibia > Anura > Dendrobatidae > Ranitomeya > Ranitomeya variabilis. The sequence goes on along the minus strand of NC_135233.1, from coordinate 213,321,103 downwards.
CATGTTTGTATCCACATATTTATTTAATCATAGCACATTATATGTAGCCTATGGAGACACTTTATGGAGACAAGTATTAGAGCATCTTCACATTACACCTACAGGAGCTTTTAATTCAAACAATTCTAAATCCATAGAAATTAACATTCTCTTTACTCTTTACTCTCTTTACATTGACTCTTCTGCCAAGGTTTTATTCAAGATTTTGGAGGTGTGTATGGGGATTGTTGGACCTTTATCCAGAAGGGTATTCAGACATTGATGTTGGACAAGAGGGATGGACTCACAATATTCGTTCTATTTCATCCCAAAGGTGCACAATGGAGTTTGTGGTCATGTTCTTCTCACCAAACTCATCTAACCATGTCTTTATGGACCTTGTGCACTGGGAACAGTCATGGGGAAGAAAAAAATGTTGTTCCGCAAGCTGATCCACAATATTGGAAGTTACAATTGTCCAAAATGTCCTGGTATACTGAAGCATTAAGACTTCACTGTTACAAAGTGGTCTTGGCCAATGTCTGAAAAACAAGCCCATGGCACTATCTTTCCTTCATCAAGCTGTACAGCGACACAATGTAGTCAGAAGGGTAATGTTCTCTTGGCATTCACCAAACCCAGATTTAACTATGAGATGCCAAATTGAGAAGTGTGAGCCGTCACTTCACAGAACATTCCAGAGTCCAGTGGTGGTGGCTTTACACTACTCCATCCAACGGTCAACATTGTGCTTGGTGGTGTAAGGCTGTTCAGTCATGAAGCTCCCGGTGGAGTTGCAGTGTTTGTGCTGATGTTAATACCAGAGGAGATCTGGACTTTTTGGGCAGTTCTTACTCATTAGATCACAAATTGTTTACAGTTGACATACCCTTTATGCATTGGTGTAGACATCTAATATACCCATATACCTGGGGCATAAACCAAGCCTGCTGTATATCCACAGGCGATTCCGTTTTGCATTAATTTTGGCAGTATATCTTACAACACCATTGTCTGAACTGTATTAAGAAGCAAAATCAACTGCTTTTTTTTAATGCAACTGGAAGCAATAGAATACAACAGGAAGTCAATGTATCATGCCTGAACGCAGTGTGATAAGCTATAGGCAGAGTAAAAGGCAAGGAACCAAGACTAATCTCTAAAAATAATTAAAATTAAGGCCAATCCAATAAAAGATGTGTTTGTTTCAATTAAAACACGTGAATGTAATTTTTTTTCTAACCCTTTATTGGAGCGTTCCATCGGTGGATTAGAAAAGCTCCAAAAAATAAAATGTGTCCCTGGTGTCGTTACACTTAATTGTTTCCATGTGACGAACAATATATTCTTGGAACAGAGCCTTGCCCATATCTTTCAGCGGGTCGCTTATCTTCTTTCGTCTGGGATGTCTTTAGTCTGAAGTGTTGATCTTGTTTGTTTGGATCTGACACGCCTAAATGATTGCCAGATGTCTGCAAGATCTGGGATCAGTTAATATGGATCACCACTTCTCTGACGACAATGCAAATTAACCTCTTTATTGCTCTAAGGACTTAGGAAATAACTACCACGTTGTGGACGCTGGTGCTGCAGGTACTAAGCATATACCGTAATAGTATTCACGTACATAGAAGAGATGGGGCCAAATAGCAAACACCAAACTTTCCTTGTCTGGGTCTATACACATATGACCCAATTCATCATTGCATTTTGGTCATTATTGTTTTTTGGCGTGAACACTTCTCATTTTTGAACTTTTTGATTTGCGACAAATACGAACAATTTAAGCCTTTTTTCAAATTCTCGATTGTGGCTTAGTCATTTGCCTGCTTTTTATGTCCATGCAGTATTTCCAGACGTTTGAGACTGATTCATGGAATTCATGGAAGTTGTAAAATTTGGCACAACTCTACCTCAGTCCCTCCCAGAGTGATTTTATGTACGTCAGTTATTTTGCTACATTTTTTGTTCAACATTTTGCAAAGCAAGTGAAAGAGTCGCATAGCCTGTCAAAGGGCTTGTGCACACATTACAGATTTGTCACGTTTTTGTCTGCGCAGAAGTAAAAACTCTAAAAAATGCAGCAAACCCACTTATTTCATGCTGTGTTTTTCCAGCCAAGCCCTGAAAAAATATTGTAGAAATTTCTGCATCAAATACTTAAGATGTGCACATTTGTTCTGATGTCAAGGCAGCTGAAGGCAGGAAAATAGACTGGGGAAAGGCCAGGGTTTGGATGCCACTCATGCAATTTTTTTTCAGCAGAGATGAAGACAAGTGATTTGCAAAGTTTTATAACTTTCCGCTCTGGTCAAAATTATTTTAAAAAATAATTAGAAGTTTAGTTATTCTTTGAAGGGCAGAAAGGTGATTCAAAAGTATTGGACTAAAGAAAACTTTTGAATGACCCCTCATCCTAAACATTTACCAGATCTATGTGAAAGTATGGATGATCAGAGTGATTAAACAGACCCCAATACACGCTTAGATTATTGCTCGTGTCTTATCAATGGCACATGTATGGTAAACTCCCCCACGCACAATGGCTGAAAGTTGGCCAAACTCACTGTTTTTGGCCAGATCTGCCAATCATCTGATGCCATTGAAAACTCTTGAACAACAGATAACATCGGAAAGAGAAGGATCGGGCAGTAGTAATTTCAACAGTATTTGTTTTTAGGGCAGATAAACCACTGCCATAAAGCACATGAACACATGTCCAAGCCAAGACCTCATGTCATGTGTATGGGGGAGTAGGGAAAATAACAGTCGACCAATAGTTATCGCATTATTAATGGTAACTAAACTCATTGCTGGACCCTTCTGGTGGAGAATTATCTTAGATGTGAACAAAAGGATCAAACGTGTTGAAAGAGAATACGTTCTACCCTTTTTTCCTGAAGATCTTCATACGGAGAGAATTAGGACACCACTGTACACATTAGATGGTCATCTGGTCCTCTGAAATTGACTGTTTGGTTGAGAAGGATCTACTATGTGTGGCATGCTGTCGGATGAGGATACAATGCGAGCTAGGTAGCTATGAAAAAACAAAGTTTCCCTAAAAGTCAAAAGAAAAGTATGATATTATCTGAGCGTGATTGTGCCACACACACTTTAGGCCATATAAGCCAGAAATTAAGAATGGGGATATGGGAGGCATCCAACCCCGACCAGATTCCAGAACTCAACCATTGAGTTCATGAACTTTCTGAAACTTTTCACTAGAAAATTATTAGCTTTCTACAAAACTATTCCATGCCACCCAAAAAAAATTCTGCTGCTGGTTTCTTGTAGTTTACAAGGTGAAGTTTACATTGATTTTCTCGGCAGAGAATGCATTTGTTTTTCTAAATCTCCTCCTCTTCAGTCTGCTTATAACAGAGAGCGACTTGTTTTATTTGATTGTTTTCTGCAGGAACCCACTCGGATGCTCTACATGCCCTTCTGACAGACGGCCAAATAGTGGACGCTTTGTACACTCGCTCGTAATTCACTTTCTCTCTCTTTTCTCTCTATGAAAAGTGAGTAATGAGCCCGGTCTCGTCTGCATAGATGACCTCTCATTTCTATACAAACAAGTCTTTGTCCAATTAATATTTTACTTTTAGGTAGAAATAGTTTATAAAACAATTACCCAAGAGCATAAAAGTGCTGAAAGTCCGAGGGAGAAGCCAGTGTATCCTCCCAAGATGTTTCCACTTATTGTGGTGATCTGTGAGAATCAGAACCACCCACAGATAATATTTGACATGTGCGAGGTGGTGCCGCTACACAAATGTGTTCTCCACTGAACATAGAAGGAACAGCTCGATCTTAGAATATTAGAGGATCAAAATGTTTCTGTAATGAATGCTAAGTCGAGAATAACTGCAAAGTTCCTTTTGGGTAATTCCGACACTCCAGAAGAAGTTATCGTTTACTCTGAAAATTGCCCTAAGAAGCATTTGTTGTACAGTGCTGCAGAATATGTTGCTGCTATACAGATAAAAGTCAATAATAAATATGTAAATTTAATAGCATTAATATAACGGTTATATGGACCCATATAAGTTAGTGATAAAATTGATGTAGAAAAGTTGAACTTGATGGACCTAGCTCTTTTTTCAACCTATGTAACAATGCTATTCCAAAGCTTGGCATCTCAATCAATTACCCGTAGTTTCTCATTTAAAGGGAATCTTTCAGCAGGTTTTTGCTATTTAATCCGAGAGCAGCATAAAGTAGATAAATAGAGCTTGATTCCAGGTATGTGTCACTTCCTCAGCTGTGTGCTGTAGTTTCAATACAATTAGCGTTTTATCAGCAGGAGATTATTCCTAGAGGACTAGGGATCTAGTGAGGACTATGGAGCTAATCTGTGTAACCACGCCCCCATCACTGATTGGCAGCTTTCACAGTGTACACAGGAAGCTGCCAATCAGTGGTGTGGGCGGGGTTATACAGGGCTCAGAATTCTAAACACTGCTAGATCTGCAGTAGAGAAAACAGGAATTCTATTAAAATTGCAGCAAGCAGCCCAGTAAGAGACACATCGCTGAAATCAGGGCCTCTGCCCCTAGATCATGCTGCTCTCGGATTTCAGAGCAAAAATTACCAACAGATTCCCTTTAAAAAGCTACAAGTTGACTGCAACTGGGTGCAATTAATGCGCAAATTATGCGTAATTTAGTATTTGTGACTTACTTGGTATAAATCAAAAACATTCAGAAATACTACTTGCAATATCACAATGTGACATTGCAATATTTGTACCAGAATAGGGAGTTTCTACAAAGAGAGACTCTTGTGCTGAAGATCTCTGTGCAATCATGTATTTGAATGGTGTTTTATATGTTATATGTTTGCAGAGATGCGTCTCCGTCCATAGTGGGGGTGATCCGATTAACATTCACAGGCTCATCTGTTCCCACAGACACAAGGTCGGCTACATATCTTCACCGAATCCAAAATATTGATTATTGAGCCAAGTTCCACAAGTGAAGAACAATGTTTCCTTTCAAGAGTCAATATTGTCCGAGAGGTAACAACACCCATAGAATCTATTTCAAGCAAGTATTGGAGTAATAGATGGCCTTTCCACACCACTGGACAAGAACACACATTGCTGAGCAGGCAGGGTAACAAGATCAAGATTTTCCGGGTCAAGAAGTCATCTTCTTATTCAGTTCAGTTCATCCGAAATGTATCTTTTCTCACCACAGATTTACTTGGTGGGCAATAAGTAGCTTCGCGCTCAAGAGGAACAATGCTTCATCTTTAAACCTCAAGTAATAGGGCCAAAGAAATAAAAGGCTGAATGTAAAAAAAAAAATCTCATGAGTTCAAGTGTCAGATGTGTAGAGGAACTTAAGTTCCAGTAACTTTTCCTTTTGATTTTTTTTTGGGGCACTCATGTAGCCTATTCTTGAAGGGTCGTAGAAATTTTCTTTGCAGAGTAATCTGAGAATAATTACATTATTTATATTAATTCATTATTTATATTGCGGGGCATCACAAATGAGCAAATGAATTATTATTATTATTATTATTATTTATTGTTATAGCGCCATTCCATGGCGCTTTACAAGTGAGGAGGGGTATACATAATAAAAACAAGTACAATAATCTTAAACAATACAAGTCGTAACTGGTACAGGAGGAGTGAGGACCCTGCCCGCGAAGGCTCACAATCTACAAGGGATGGGTGAGAATACAGTAGGTGAGGATAGAGCTGATCGTGCAGCGGTTGGTTGATCGGTGGTTACTGCAGGTTGTAGGCTTGTCGGAAGAGGTGGGTCTTCAGATTCTTTTTGAAGATTCTGATGGTAGGCGAGAGTCTGATGTGTTGTGGTAGAAGGTTCCAGAGTAGGGGTGATACGCGAGAGAAATCTTGTATACGATTGTGGGAAGAGGAGATAAGAGGGGAGTAGAGAAGGAGATCTTGTGAGGATCGGAGGTTGCGTGTAGGTAAGTACCGGGAGACGAGGTCACAGATGTATGGAGGAGACAGGTTGCGGATGGCTTTGTATGTCATCGTTAGGGTTTTGTACTGGAGTCTCTGGGCAATGGGGAGCCAGTGAAGGGATTGACAGAGGGGAGAGGCCGGAGAATAGCGGGGGGACAGGTGGATTAGTCGGGCAGCAGAGTTTAGAATAGATTGGAGGGGTGCGAGAGTGTTCGAGGGGAGGCCACAGAGCAGGAGGTTGCAGTAGTCGAGGCGAGAGATGATGAGGGCATGGACTAGGGTTTTTGCAGATTCTTGGTTGAGGAATGAACGGATTCGTGAAATATTTTTGAGTTGAAGTTGGCAGGAAGTGGAAAGGGCTTGGATATGTGGTTTGAAGGAGAGATCAGCGTCAAGGATTACCCCGAGGCAGTGAGCTTGTGGGACTGGGGAGAGTGGGCAGCCATTTACTGTAATGGATAGGTTCGTTGGGGGGTCGCGTGAGATGGGGGAAAGATGATGAATTCTGTTTTGTCCATGTTAAGTTTGAGAAATCTAGCGGAGAAGAAGGATGAAATAGTGGACAGACATTGAGGGATTCTGGTTAGTAGGGAGGTGATATCTGGTCCAGAGATGTAGATCTGTGTGTCATCAGCATAGAGGTGATACTGAAAGCCATGAGATTCTATGAGCTGTCCCAGGCCAAAGGTGTAAATGGAGAAGAGCAGGGGCCCAAGGACTGAACCTTGTGGGACTCCGACAGCTAGGGGGCGAGGTGAGGAGGTGGTGTGTGAGTGGGAGATGCTGAATGTCCGGTCTGTTAGGTATGAGGAGATCCAGGATAGGGCCAAGTCTGTGATGCCAAGGGATGAGAGCGTCTGTAATAATAGGGAATGGTCCACTGTGTCAAAGGCAGCCGACAGGTCGAGGAGGAGGAGAACGGAGTAGTGTCGCTTGCTCTTGGCGGTTAAGAGGTCATTGGTGACCTTAGTTAGGGCAGTTTCAGTGGAATGGTGTGACCGGAAGCCAGATTTTAAGTGGTCAAAGAGGGAGCAAGAAGAGAGATGGGAGGACAGTTCAAGGTAGACGTGTTGTTCCAGTAGTTTTGAGGCATAGGGGAGAAGTGATATAGGGCGATAGCTAGATACAGAGGATGGGTCAAGAGAGGGCTTTTTGAGGATAGGTGTGATGGAGGCATGTTTAAAGCTTGAGGGGAAAACACCAGCTGTTAGTGATAGGTTGAATAGATGGGTTAGGGTTGGGATGAAGATTGTGGTGAGGTTTGGGATGAGGTGGGATGGGAGCGGGTCAAGTGCACAGGTGGTGAGATGCGATCTTGAGAGTAGAGTGGCGAGTTGATCTTCTGTAATGGTGGAGAAGTTGGTTTTGGAGGTGGAGGGTAGGGAAGTTGGGAGGAAGGGCTCTGGGGCTTGTTGACCAAAACTGTCTCTGATGTTATCAATCTTCTGCTTGAAGAATGAGGCAAAGTCTTCAGCGGAGATAAGTGGGGAGGGAGGAGGTGCTGGGGGACGGAGGAGAGAATTGAAGGTGTTGAATAACTGTTTAGGGTTGTGAGACAGGGAAGATATGAGAGATGAGAAGTAGGTTTGTTTAGTTGTGGTGAGTGTGGTCTTGAAAGTAGTGAGGGACTGTTTGAATGCGATGAAGTGGTCGTTGGAGTGGGATCTTTTCCATCTGCGCTCAGCAGCCTTGGAAGCTCGCCTCAGTTCTTTGGTCAGGCTGGTGTGCCAGGGCTGTCTGTTGATTTTGCGAGCTTTGGTATGTGTAAGTGGGGCAGCAGATTCCAAAGCTACAGCTATTGTGGTGTTATATAGAGTGGCAGCGTCATCCGCATTGTGTATGGAACTTATGTCTATGAGAGGGAGGAGGGATTCAGAGAATGAATGTAGGTCAAGATGTTTAAGATTTCTGCGAGGGTGTGAAAGTTTGTGGGGTGAGGATTGTAGACATGGAGTGGAGAGAGATGAGAATGTGAGAAGGTTGTGGTCAGAGAGAGGAAGAGGTGAGTTAGAGAGGTTAGATAGGGAGCAGAGGCGGGTGAAGATGAGGTCCAGTGTGTGACCATCTTTGTAAGTGGCTGCAGAAGACCATTGAGTGAGGCCAAAGGAGGAAGTGAGAGATAGACGTTTAGTGGCAGCTGAGAGGGAAGTGTCAATGGGGATGTTGAAATCGCCCATGATGATAGTGGGGATGTCTGCAGAAAGGAAATGAAGTAGCCAGGTGGTGAAGTGGTCAAAGAAGATGGTGGCTGGCCCTGGGGGGCGGTAAATGACAGCCAGTTGGAGGTTGGAGGGGGAGTAGATGCGCACAGAGTGCACCTCAAAGGAAGGGAGGGTAACAGAGGGTGGCAGTGGGATTGGGGTGAAGGAGCAGTTATCTGACAGGAGAAAACCAACTCCTCCGCCATGCTTGCTGCTGGGGCGGGGTGTGTGAGAAAGGTGGAAGCCACCATAAGAGAGTGCAGCAGGGGAGGCTGTGTCAGAAGGGGTGAGCCAGGTTTCGGTGATGGCGAGGAAGGAAAGTTTGGTAGTAACAAAAAGATCATGGATGTAGGGAAGCTTGTTACAGACAGAGCGAGCGTTCCACAGAGCTCCTGTTAGTGGGACTGGGGAAGCGGGGGCTGGGTGAATGGGTATAAGGTTAGAGAGGTTACGGAAGTTTGTGATGGAGCGTGGGTGGGAGGTAGAAATGACTGTGGGAATATGGTGAGGAGGACCAGGATTTGGAGAGATATCACCAGCAGTGAGAAGTAGCAGAGAAAGTGTTAGCAGGTGGGAGCAGGAGAGGGCGTGAGGGGGCTGCCTGTGCTTTGAGACAGAGGATTGTATGTTAAGGAACAGTTCTGAGGAGGAGGTGAGATGGATGGGGAGGATTGAAGAGGAGATGAACAGTTCCTTACTTGGTGTGGGGATTGGGGGAGGTAGCAGAAAGTGAAAGAATATAGGGGTAAAAGTGACAACAAACAGAAACATTGTTTACAGTGACTGGCCAGTTACCTTCAGTTCCCTTCAGGTTCAATTCAGGTTTTAATTCTAATGTAATCCACACTTTTAGAACACACTTCTAGAAATCACACTGCAGACTAGAGTCATAGAACAAAAGAGAGTCCAGCTCACCACAATCGACATTCCTGGAAACTCGGAGCACGGAACCGCTGTGTCAAGGCGTGAACAAACAGGAAAAGGAAGGAGATCCAGCTCAACGATATAGTGAAAAAAATCCGTAACTTTATTCACTTCAATTCATGTAAGATGAAGGACGTAACATCAGCAAGCAATAAGAATAAAAACAAGATCCAAGATCAACGCGTTTCTGGTGACAAAGCACCCTTAATCATGATACTTGGTATATGTCATGACCCATACTTTTATACTGGTATCCGGCAAACACACCGGTATGACAATTAGTTGGCTTAATTATCCAGCAAAGTAGAGACACATGGGAATGAATACAAAGCAGACATCATTATAAAAACAAGGCAAATATTCAAACTAGATGGAAAAGCAGAGATACCAAAAATACAAATATACAAAAATACAAAATTACATATAAAGATTCAGGAAAATTCCAAAAAGTGTAGAAATTTGTGGAGATTTAAATATATACAATATATGGTACAAATAATTTATGTAATTGTGTGAATCTGGAATAATCCAATATGAAAACTTGTTCAATAGAAAAAATTAATTAATTAATTGTCAAATAAAGAAAAAAAGAAAATTTAATTTAATTAAAGAAAAAATGATTAAATAATTAATAATATAAGAAATTGATTGAAAAATAATAATTTTGAACGGAATAATAACAATAATAATAATAATACATTGGATCATACCAGATTCTGACAAATACCTATGTCAAAAAGACAAGTAATGGCAATATAATACTATATGCCATAATTCATGGTATATGAAAAGAAGCAACGTAAGTTTATTCAGTACATTTACAATCATGAACATATGTTGATTTAATTTAGTTTTATCAATTTAAATAAATAAGAGCAAAAATGTTCCAAGAAACTGACTGAAATTGAACACGAATGATTGCAAACAGCGATGTGCGCCTATTTAATTCAAAGATGTAGTATATAGAACCTCACAAGCAATGGAGCTATGAATTCCTTATAAGAATCATCTATAAGATATAAATGGAGGAACAAAAATGAACAACAGCAAGCCCCCACAAATCGAAAGCTAATATATACAGGATAAGCTCGATCGTAAATACAGACACCACCACAATGCCGACACGACTGGACAGCAAGAATTCAACCCGTATAGTATTCCAATTCCAAGTTTAAAACACTCATGAATCTGTGAATGGGTGTGAGTGAAGGACTAGAGTCATGCAGACTTGTGCTATGCAATATATGGAAAACTAAGTGCGTTCAGGTGTGAAGCAGAGAGGAGTGGTCTCTGCTCATCTTAGGGTACCGTCACACAGTGCAATTTTGATCGCTACGACGGCACGATCCGTGACGTCGCAGCGATCGTATGATTATCGCTCCAGCGGGTAACTAAGCGGCCCTGCGCTTAGTTACCCGATGTTTACCCTGGTTACCAGCGAACGCATCGCTGGATCGCTGTCACACACAACGATCCAGCGATGTCAGCGGGTGATCAAGCGACGAAAGAAAGTTCCAAACGATCTGCTACGACGTACGATTCTCAGCAGGATCCCTGATCGCTGCTGCGTGTCAGACACTGCGATATCGTAACGATATCGCTAGAACATCACGAATCGTACCGTCGTAGCGATCAAAATTGCACTGTGTGACGGTACCCTTAGTCAGAGAATTAAGAGTGGACCAGATGCATGCAATCAAGCCTAAGTAAACAAGGTCATAAATATCACAGGGTGAGCTGGGGTTAGCTGAAAGGCATACCATATGAATCCAAGAGGAAATTAATTTGACTTGAATTATACAAAAATAAAATAAAATAAATCCTTAATAAAATTTGCTTCTGTAAGGATTCAGCAAAATAATAGCTACTATTTTTGACCACTATTTATGCTCATTATATTGCTCATCTCTCCAGCCCCTCTGTGTCACCCGTTTGGTCCTCGCTGCACCCTCAGATCGCCTCCCCTGAAATCCCTAGGCCTCTCACATTGGAACGGAAGATGCATCGAAGACCGAATGGGTGATGATGAGGGGCAGAGGGTCCGGAGAGGTGAGTGGTGAGGTGAGAATATTTTAATTTTTACATATTATGTTTAAGTTTTCTTTGGGGTCTGAAGAGACCCCCAAATCATAATAGTGGACATTACATTTGTGAAGAAAAACCGCATAAACAGGTGAATTCGAATTTTGCCTGATCTGCTCATCTCTAATTAATTATTTTCATTAAAAGAGTTTTCCAGGATTTTACAGAATTTGTCCATAAATAATTAATGGTTTAAAATACTGAAATAATAATAGTAATCTTTATTTTTATATAGCGCTAACATATTCTGCTGTGCTTTACAGTTTGCACACATTATCATCGCTGTCCCCAATGGGGCTCACAATCTAGATTCCCTACCAGTAGGTATTTGGAATGTGGGAGCAAACCGGTGGAAACCCACGCAAACAACGGCAGAACATACAAACTCCTTTTAGATGTTGTCCTTGGTGGGATTTGAACTCAGGACCCCAGCACTGGAATGCTATCCACTGAGCCACCGTGCTGCCCAATAACTATTTTTATAATTATTTGAATACCCCATAGCTTAAGTGCTGCCTCCTTTCTGGTGGTCCTTTCTGGTCCTGCATTCATGTTGTCCGTCCATCAGCAACCTGATCACAGCAGCTAATCACAGCCTTCATGAAAACGTCACTACTGAGACTAGTGACTGGCTGCAGTGGCCAGACAACTCATGCATGGGTATGTAATTATTACTTCTTTGTTTTATAGCATTCACTACTCTAGAGCAGATTTTGTAAAATCCCGGAACAGCCCTTTAAAGTTTGCGAAATAATAATTGAAGGGAGGACTGATTTCTTAAATGTCACGTAGTGACAAGGGACTATGGGCACCTACCCAATCCCTTAAACTAGGGGCGCCCTAGGCTATCCCTGCTTGGATGGTGGAGATGCCGGGTTTGTGCCCCTATCTGTTGTGGATTCTGTTTTTGGGCTCCCTCTGGTGTTTACAGCTGGTACTGGGTGACTTTGGTGGGTTGCGGTCTCTGGTTTCCACCTGTCCATCTGAGGCTGGGTGTTTCCTATTTAACCTGGCTTTCCTGTCATTCCCTTGCCGGCTATCAATGTATCAGTGTGTCTCTGTTACCTTTGCTACCTGCTCCTAGGCCTTCAAGACAAGCTAAGTCTGGATTTCCCTGTTTCATGTTTGCTTTCATGTTTTTAGTCCAGCTTGCAGATATGTAATTCTCTGCTGCTGGTTGCTCTAGTGGGCTGAAATTACCACTCATGTACCATGAGTTGGCACATGAGTTCAAGTAATTTCAGGATGGTATTTTGAAGGGTTTTAAGCTGACCGCGCAGTTCACCTTTTGTATCCTCTGCTATCTAGCTTAAGCGGGCCTCATTTTGCTGAATCTGTTTTCATAACTACGTTTGTGCCTTCCTCTCATTTCACCGTCATTATATGTGGGGGGCTGCTATTTCTGTGGGAAAATTTCTCTGGAGGCAAGATAGGTCTGTGATTCTTCTGATAGGGGTAGCTAGATCTCCGGCTGGCGCGAGACGTCTAGAGTCCCCCCAGGAATGTTCCCCGGCTGCTGTTAGTTGAGTGTTGAGGTTCAGGATCGCGGTCAGCTCAGGTTCCATCACCCTAGAGCTCGTCCTGTTTTTGGCCCGTGTTATGTGTTTAATTCCCTGCCATTGGGAACATGACAGTATATCCGGCCCACAAAGTGTTAATTGTTTGGGCTGAAGCAGGAGAAAAAGAAGTGTTGAAGGGAAATTTTTTTTTTTTTTTTCCTCAGAGTTTTGCTGCCTAGCCCTTAATTGCTGTCTAGCTGCTTCTTACCTCCTCTTAACCCTTGAATGGCTCTGACCTTAGCTGTTTAACATGGATGTCCAGAGTTTGGCTTCCAGCCTGAATAATCTTGCTGCAAGGGTTCAAAGCATACAGGATTTTGTTGTTCACACTCCTATGTCTGAACCTAGAATTCCTATTCCAGAGTTTTTTTCTGGAGATAGATCTACCTTCCTGAATTTCAGGAACAATTGCAAATTGTTTCTTTCTTTGAAATCTCGCTCCTCTGGAGACCCTGCTCAGCAGGTCAAGATTGTAATATCTTTCCTGCGGGGCGACCCTCAGAATTGGGCATTTGCATTGGCACCAGGGGATCCTGCATTGCTCAGTGTGGATGCGTTTTTTCTGGCACTGGGATTGCTCTATGAGGAACCTAACCTGGAGATTCAGGCTGAAAAGGCTTTATTAGCCCTCTCTCAGGGGCATGATGAAGCGGAAGTATATTGCCAAAAATTTCGGAAATGGTCGGTGCTTACTCAGTGGAATGAGTGCGCCCTGGCTGCAAACTTCAGAGATGGTCTTTCTGAGGCCATTAAGGATATTATGGTGGGGTTCCCTGCGCCTACAGGTCTGAATGAGTCTATGGCTATGGCCATTCAGATTGATCGGCGTTTACGGGAGCGCAAACCTGTACACCAGTTGGCGGTGTCTTCTGAACAGGCACCTGAGACTATGCAATGTGATAGAATTCAGTCCAGAAGTGAACGGCAAAATTATAGGCGGAAAAATGGATTGTGTTTTTATTGTGGTGATTCAGCTCATGTTATATCAGCATGCTCTAAACGCACAAAAAAGGTTGATAAATCTTTTGCCATTAGTACTCTGCAGTCTAAGTTCATTTTGTCTGTAACTCTGATTTGTTCACTGTCATCCATTTCCGTCGATGCCTATGTGGATTCGGGCGCTGCCCTGAGTCTTATGGATTGGTCATTTGCCAAACGCTGCGGTTTTAGTCTGGAGCCTCTGGAAGTTCCTATTCCTTTGAAGGGAATTGACTCTACACCATTGGCTATGAATAAACCGCAGTACTGGACACAAGTGACCATGCACATGACTCCCGTTCATCAGGAGGTGATTCGCTTCCTTGTACTGTATAATTTACATGATGTACTAGTGCTTGGTCTGCCATGGTTACAAACTCATAATCCAGTCCTGGATTGGAAAACAATGTCTGTGTTAAGCTGGGGATGTCAGGGGGTTCATGATGATGCACCTCTGATTTCAATCGCTTCATCTACTCCTTCTGAGGTCCCTGCGTTTTTGTCTGACTATCGGGATGTTTTTGAGGAGCCTAAGCTCAATTCGCTCCCTCCTCATAGGGATTGTGACTGTGCTATAGAATTAATTCCTGGCAGTAAGTTCCCTAAGGGTCGTTTATTTAATCTGTCAGTGCCAGAGCATACTGCTATGCGGAATTATATTAAGGAGTCCTTGGAAAAGGGACATATTCGTCCATCTTCGTCCCCTCTGGGAGCAGGTTTTTTTTTCGTGGCAAAAAAAGATGGTTCCCTGAGGCCTTGTATAGATTATCGCCTTCTGAATAAGATTACAGTCAAATATCAGTATCCATTGCCATTATTGACTGATTTGTTTGCTCGCATTAAGGGGGCTAGGTGGTTCACTAAGATAGATCTTCGCGGTGCGTATAATCTTGTGCGGATAAAGCAGGGTGATGAGTGGAAAACCGCATTTAATACGCCTGAGGGCCATTTTGAGTATTTGGTAATGCCTTTTGGACTTTCTAATGCTCCTTCAGTCTTTCAGTCCTTTATGCACAATATTTTCCGTGAATATCTGGATAAGTTTATGATTGTGTATTTGGATGATATTTTGGTGTTTTCTGATGACTGGGAGTCTCATGTTCTACAGGTCAGGAAGGTGTTTCAAGTCCTGCAGGCCAATTCTCTGTTTGTGAAGGGCTCAAAATGTCTCTTCGGAGTCCAGAAGATTTCTTTTTTGGGGTACATTTTTTCTCCTTCTACTATTGAGATGGATCCCGTCAAGGTTCAGGCGATTTGTGACTGGACACAACCTACATCTGTTAAGAGTCTTCAGAAGTTCTTGGGTTTTGCTAATTTTTATCGTCGGTTCATTACTAATTTTTCCAGTGTTGTTAAACCTTTGACTGATTTGACTAAAAAGGGTGCTGATGTTGCTAATTGGTCTCCTACGGCTGTGGAGGCCTTTCAGGAACTTAAGCGCCGGTTTTCTTCTGCTCCTGTGTTATGTCAACCAGATGTTTCACTTCCTTTTCAGGTTGAGGTTGATGCTTCCGAGATTGGAGCGGGGGCGGTTTTGTCACAGAGAAGTTCCGATGGCTCGGTGATGAAGCCATGTGCGTTCTTTTCTAGAAAATTCTCGCCCGCCGAGCGCAATTATGATGTGGGTAATCGGGAGCTTTTGGCCATGAAGTGGGCATTTGAGGAGTGGCGTCATTGGCTTGAGGGTGCTAGACATCGTGTGGTGGTCTTGACTGATCACAAAAATCTGATTTACCTTGAGTCTGCCAGGCGTCTGAATCCTAGACAGGCTCGTTGGTCGTTGTTTTTTTCTCGTTTCAATTTTGTGGTTTCATACCTGCCAGGTTCAAAGAAAGTGAAGGCAGATGCTCTTTCCAGGAGTTTTGTGCCTGACTCTCCTGGAGACTCTGGGCCTACTGGTATCCTTAGGGATGGGGTAATATTGTCCGCCGTCTCCCCAGACTTGCGACGTGCATTGCAGGAGTTTCAGGCGGATAAACCTGATCGTTGTCCACCAGAAAGACTGTTCCGGATGATTGGACCAGTAGAGTCATCTCCGAGGTCCATTCTTCTGTGTTGGCTGGTCATCATGGAATATTTGGTACTAGAGACTTGGTGGCCAGGTCTTTTTGGTGGCCTTCCTTGTCAAGGGATGTGCGCACCTTTGTGCAGTCTTGTGAAGTGTGTGCTCGGGCTAAGCCTTGCTGTTCTCGGGCCAGTGGGTTGTTGTTATCCTTGCCTATCCCGAAGAGGCCTTGGACGCACATTTCCATGGATTTTATTTCAGATCTCCCTGTCTCACAGAAAATGTCCGTTATCTGGGTTGTGTGTGACCGCTTTTCTAAGATGGTTCATTTGGTACCCTTGCCTAAGTTGCCTTCCTCCTCTGAGTTGGTCCCTTTATTTTTTCAGAACGTGGTTCGTTTGCATGGGATTCCGGAGAATATCGTTTCTGACAGGGGATCCCAGTTTGTGTCTAGATTTTGGCGGACGTTTTGTGCTAAGATGGGCATTGATTTGTCTTTCTCGTCTGCATTCCATCCTCAGACGAATGGCCAGACGGAGCAAACTAATCAGACCTTGGAAACTTATTTAAGGTGTTTTGTTTCTGCTGATCAAGATGACTGGGTTGCCTTTTTGCCACTGGCCGAATTTGCCCTTAATAATCGGGCTAGTTCTGCTACTTTGGTTTCTCCTTTCTTTTGTAATTCGGGGTTTCATCCTCGTTTTTCCTCTGGTCAGGTGGAGCCTTCGGATTGTCCTGGAGTGGACGTGGTGGTGGACAGGCTACATCAGATATGGAATCAGGTGGTGGACAATTTGAAGTTGTCTCAGGAGAAGACTCAGCAGTTTGCTAATCGCCGTCGCCGCGTGGGTCCCCGACTTCTTGTTGGGGACTTGGTGTGGTTGTCTTCTCGTTTTGTCCCTATGAAGGTCTCTTCTCCTAAGTTCAAGCCTCGGTTCATCGGTCCTTATAAGATCTTGGAGATTCTTAACCCTGTATCTTTTCGTTTGGATCTCCCAGCATCGTTTGCTATTCATAATGTGTTCCATCGGTCGTTATTGCGGAGGTATGAGGTGCCCGTTGTTCCTTCGGTTGAGCCTCCTGCTCCGGTGCTGGTGGAGGGAGAATTGGAGTATGTTGTTGAGAAGATCTTGGATTCTCGTGTTTCCAGACGTAAACTCCAGTATTTGGTTAAGTGGAAGGGTTATGGTCAGGAGGATAATTCCTGGGTGGTCGCCTCTGATGTTCATGCGACTGATTTGGTCCGCGCCTTCCATAGAGCTCATCCTGATCGCCCTGGGGGTTCTTGTAAGGGTTCGGTGACCCCTCCTCAAGGGGGGGTACTGTTGTGGATTCTGTTTTTGGGCTCCCTCTGGTGTTTACAGCTGGTACTGGGTGACTTTGGTGGGTTGCGGTCTCTGGTTTCCACCTGTCCATCTGAGGCTGGGTGTTTCCTATTTAACCTGGCTTTCCTGTCATTCCCTTGCCGGCTATCAATGTATCAGTGTGTCTCTGTTACCTTTGCTACCTGCTCCTAGGCCTTCAAGACAAGCTAAGTCTGGATTTCCCTGTTTCATGTTTGCTTTCATGTTTTTAGTCCAGCTTGCAGATATGTAATTCTCTGCTGCTGGTTGCTCTAGTGGGCTGAAATTACCACTCATGTACCATGAGTTGGCACATGAGTTCAAGTAATTTCCGGATGGTATTTTAAAGGGTTTTAAGCTGACCGCGCAGTTCACCTTTTGCATCCTCTGCTATCTAGCTTAAGCGGGCCTCATTTTGCTGAATCTGTTTTCATAACTACGTTTGTGCCTTCCTCTCATTTCACCGTCATTATATGTGGGGGGCTGCTATTTCTGTGGGAAAATTTCTCTGGAGGCAAGATAGGCCTGTGATTCTTCTGATAGGGGTAGCTAGATCTCCGGCTGGCGCGAGACGTCTAGAGTCCCCCCAGGAACGTTCCCCGGCTGCTGTTAGTTGAGTGTTGAGGTTCAGGATCGCGGTCAGCTCAGGTTCCATCACCCTAGAGCTCGTCCTGTTTTTGGCCCGTGTTATGTGTTTAATTCCCTGCCATTGGGAACATGACACCTATCATACCCTTATCTGTTCCCTCCCCCACCCAGGCAGGTGTGAGGCTGAAGTGTATAGGCAAACACTAAAGGTACCTTCACACTAAACAACTTTCCAACGAGAATGACAACGATCCGTGACGTTGCAGCGTCCTGGATAGCGATCTCGTTGTGTTTGACATGCAGCAGCGATCTGGATCCCGCTGTGATATCGCTGGTCGGAGCTAGAAGTCCAGAACTTTATTTGGTCGTCAGATCGGCGTGTATCGTCGTGTTTGACAGCAAAAGCAACGATGCCTGCAATGTTTCTTCATGGAGCGAACTGGAGCGAACAACCAGCAAGAACGATAAGTACGTCACTGGATCACTCCTGCATCGTTCTGCTGTTGCCGGTGTCTGACGTCTCCTAGCGACCTAAACAGCGACGCTGCAGCGATCGGCTCGTTGTCTATATCGCTGCAGCGTCGCTTAATGTGACGGTACCTTAACCGGACAGACAGGGGTAAACAGACAGGGATAAAAGAAAACTAGAATCATACAAATACACTCACAAAACAACAGAGTGGGAAACAGTGGGGGAATAGGAAGAAAGAAACCACGTGTGAGAGGATAAAGATAAACACGCAAATCAACTCCGCTCAGCAATCTCCTGAAAAACTCTCTAACTGCCAACGCCAAACAATGAAATCTCTCCTTCAACTCCAAACCAGGTAATGGTTACTATCACTGGCAAGATCAGAAGCAAGGAGGAGGGTTCTTCAAATCTGCAGGAAGTAACAAACTCAGAACAGCTGATGCAACCCAAGACAGACAACTCCAGGAGTAAAAGTAAGCAGTTTAATCGTGCAGCACCAGAGTAAAGAAAGTCAGAACTGCTAATAGGATGGTGAAGCTGTCCTAACTACCGCAGATGTATGTTTCACCAGATACTGCGATCGTCTGACCCCACAGTGTTGTGGTATTCCGGTGACATTAAATATCCCTTTGCCTGGAGACTGCAGGGTTAGTAGGATTCTATATAGAGCCTGACATTGTGCACATGTACTAATTGGGTGGCTCTCGTATTCATGGTCAGGATTAAAATCGACCATGCTGAGCTCTTGACCATTTCCATTGACATATAATGGGATTTACCAGATTTCCACAATGGATCCAGTTTTTTTCCTTGGTATAATGAATCCTGATTTCTGCCAATAATATATAATAAGGTCTATAAGATGTTCATCAGAGTACCAATAGTTTTTATGAGGATCCCAACAGCTCTTGACCTCTCCCATTGACACATAATATGGTCCATCAGATTTTTGTCAGGTTTTCAGTACTTTACTGAAAGAATAATGCTGCAGACTACACATTTGTTCTTGTTAAATATAGCAGAAACCATGTAGAAAGTGCAAAATGCACATGTGAATGGAGTTATAGAAAGCTAATATTTCTAAAAACATGAACACATGGGATAGTACAACATCTTTAAATTAATGATTTTCTGCGATGTCAGTTAAGGTCCTAGGTTGAGTGAATTCCTTCCAATAATTGTTCTCCCACTGACAAGTTAAGGATCAATGATGCAACATAATTATAGGAATTTTCAAATCATGTCTGACAATGCTAGCGTGTAAATTATGTAATAACATTGAGACAGTAGCGTAGCTACCAGGGGGGCAGAGGGGGCGGTCGCCCCGGGCCCTGTGCTCTGAGGGGGCCCACCCGGAGCTACGCTACTGTCAGGGCCGGTGTTAGGGGCCCCTGCCTCCGGTCAATGATTATCTTTTATTTCCCCTGCGTTTGTACTGTGTATGTATGTAAAGTAACATGCACGGTACAAACGCTCACAGGAGGGAGCCAGCAGAGAGAAGGAAGAGAAGGCCTCCAATCAGAGTGCAGGGAGTGAGTCATGTGATCGCTCTTCGGCAGTCTGTGTGGAGGAGAGGGGGAAGGGAGGTCACTCACCCAATCCCGGCGGAGCGCGCTGTCCTTCAAAGCTCCTGTGCTGCAGAGAAGTGATCAGCTCCAGCAGCAGCCGTGACCCAGGGGACCTCACTATCTACACATGTCTGCAATATCTGACCAGAAGGAGCCTGAGAGCCGAGGAGCAGCACTCAGGAGTCAGGACCAGAGGACACACTCCACACAGCATGTGGACTGAGGAGTATTCTGGCACTTGGCATTTACTATGTGCTGTGGCTGAACTGTTGTTTTGAATACATACATACAGGCACAGTATATAAAGCAATAAAGGTTCTTACACTTGTATGTTTTGTTTAACCTGCAAGCTGGACAGACACTGAAAACTGATCAATGTGTGTCTTGGCACATGTAATTTATTTCATGTGTTTACAATAGCACAAAGGTATATTAGATCTGTAGGTGGGAATATACACATTCTAGTTTTTGGAACCTTTCTTGCCTGACATGATAACACTGAAAGACTGACATGTGGACTGACAAGTATCTTGGCAAATGACATTTATTATATGTAAGCAGACCAAACAGCGTCGGACTGGAGCACCTTGGGCCCACCAGAGAAAATCATTCTTGGGGCCCACTGTGTAGCTTCATAGAAATAAATACAAGACCACCAATTGGGCGAAAAAAACGCCCTAATATCAGGGTATAAGGTAGTACACGTCTTAATTATGTAGAAGGGGTTGGGGTAGCCCCCTCATAGAAAATAAAGTAGCCCCCTCATAGGGTACAATGTGTCATGATTCTCAATGGCGAGAGAACATAGCCCAGCATATATGAGAACTAGCTCTTGGAAGATGGAAACTATACTGACCATGAACTAAACCTGCCGCACAACTAGAAGTGGCCGGGTAGCATGCCTACGTTTTTTAACCCTAGATGCCCAGCGCCAGCCGGAGAACTACCTAATCCTAGCAGAGGAAAAGACAGTCCTGGCTCACCTCTAGAGAAATTTTCCCAAAAGGCAGACAGAGGCCCCCACATATATTGGCGGTGATTTTAGATGAAATGACAAACGTAGTATGAAAATAGGTTTAGCAAAATCGAGGTCCGCTTTCTAAATAGCAGGAAGACAGAAAGGACACTTTCATGGTCAGCAGAAAACCCTATCAAAACACCATCCAGAAATTCCTTTAAGACTCTAGCATTAACTCATAACACCAGAGTGGCAATTTCCGATCACAAGAGCTTTCCAGACACAGTAACGAAACAGCAGCTGTGAACAGGAACAAAATGCAAAAACACACAAGGACAAAAGTCCAACTTAGCTGGGAGTTGTCTAGTAGCAGGAACAAGCACAGAGGGCTTCTGATTACATTGTTGACCGGCAAGAAACTGACAGAGGAGCAAGGCTATATAGCGACTCCCACATCCTGAAAGGAGCAGGTGAACAGAGGGGATGATGCACACAAGTTCAATTCCACAAGTGGCCACCGGGGGAGCCCAGAATCCAATTTCACAACAGTACCCCCCCCTCAAGGAGGGGGCACCGAACCCTCACCAGAACCACCAGGGCGATCAGGATGAGCCCTATGAAAGGCACGGACAAGATCGGAGGCATGAACATCAGAGGCAGTGACCCAAGAATTATCCTCCTGACCGTATCCCTTCCATTTGACCAGATACTGGAGTCTCCGTCTGGAAACACGAGAGTCTAAGATCTTTTCCACAACGTACTCCAACTCACCCTCAACCAACACCGGAGCAGGAGGCTCAATGGAAGGCACAACCGGTACCTCATACCTGCGCAACAATGACCGATGAAAAACATTATGAATCGAAAAGGATGCAGGGAGGTCCAAACGGAAGGACACAGGGTTAAGAATCTCCAATATCTTGTACGGGCCGATGAACCGAGGCTTAAACTTAGGAGAAGAAACCCTCATAGGGACAAAACGAGAAGACAACCACACCAAGTCCCCAACACAAAGCCGAGGACCAACACAACGACGGCGGTTGGCAAAAAGCTGAGTCTTCTCCTGGGACAACTTCAAATTGTCCACCACCTGCCCCCAAATCTGATGCAACCTCTCCACCACAGCATCCACTCCAGGACAATCCGAAGATTCCACTTGACCGGAGGAAAATCGAGGATGAAACCCCAAATTACAGAAAAACGGGGACACCAAGGTGGCAGAGCTGGCCCGATTATTGAGGGCGAACTCCGCCAAAGGCAAAAAAGCAACCCAATCATCCTGATCCGCAGACACAAAACACCTCAAATATGTCTCCAAGGTCTGATTAGTCCGCTCGGTCTGGCCATTAGTCTGAGGATGGAAAGCAGACGAAAAAGACAAATCTATGCCCATCCTAGCACAGAATGCCCGCCAAAATCTAGACACGAATTGGGTCCCTCTGTCAGAAACGATATTCTCAGGAATACCATGCAAACGAACAACATTTTGAAAAAACAGAGGAACCAACTCGGAAGAAGAAGGCAACTTAGGCAAGGGAACCAGATGGACCATCTTAGAGAAACGGTCACACACCACCCAGATGACAGACATCTTCTGAGAAACAGGCAGATCCGAAATAAAATCCATCGAGATGTGCGTCCAAGGCCTCTTCGGGATAGGCAAGGGCAACAACAATCCACTAGCCCGAGAACAACAAGGCTTGGCCCGAGCACAAACGTCACAAGACTGCACAAAGCCTCGCACATCTCGTGACAGGGAAGGCCACCAGAAGGACCTTGCCACCAAATCCCTGGTACCAAAGATTCCAGGATGACCTGCCAACGCAGAAGAATGAACCTCAGAGATGACTCTACTGGTCCAATCATCAGGAACAAACAGTCTACCAGGTGGGCAACGATCAGGTCTATCCGCCTGAAACTCCCGTAAGGCCCGCCGCAGGTCTGGAGAAACGGCAGACAATATCACTCCATCTTTAAGGATACCTGTGGGCTCAGAATTACCAGGGGAGTCAGGCTCAAAACTCCTAGAAAGGGCATCCGCCTTAACATTCTTAGAACCCGGTAGGTACGACACCACAAAATTAAACCGAGAGAAAAACAACGACCAGCGCGCCTGTCTAGGATTCAGGCGCCTGGCAGACTCAAGGTAAATTAAATTTTTGTGGTCAGTCAATACCACCACCTGATGTCTGGCCCCCTCAAGCCAGTGACGCCACTCCTCAAAAGCCCACTTCATGGCCAAAAGCTCCCGATTCCCAATATCATAATTCCGCTCGGCGGGCGAAAATTTACGGGAAAAAAAAGCACAAGGTCTCATCACGGAGCAGTCGGAACTTCTCTGCGACAACACCGCCCCAGCTCCGATTTCAGAAGCGTCGACCTCAACCTGAAAAGGAAGAGCAACATCAGGCTGACGCAACACTGGGGCGGAAGAAAAGCGGCGATTGAGCTCCCGAAAGGCCTCCACAGCATCAGGGGACCAATCAGCAACATCAGCACCCTTCTTAGTCAAATCAGTCAATGGTTTTACAACATCAGAAAAACCAGCAATAAATCGACGATAAAAGTTAGCAAAGCCCAAAAATTTCTGAAGACTCTTAAGAGAAGAGGGTTGCGTCCAATCACAAATAGCCTGAACCTTGACAGGATCCATCTCGATGGAAGAGGGGGAAAAAATGTATCCCAAGAAAGAAATCTTTTGAACCCCAAAAACACACTTAGAACCCTTCACACACAAGGAATTAGACCGCAAAACCTGAAAAACCCTCCTGACCTGCTGGACATGAGAGTCCCAGTCATCCGAAAAAATCAGAATATCATCCAGATACACAATCATAAATTTATCCAAATAATCGCGGAAAATGTCATGCATAAAGGACTGGAAGACTGAAGGGGCATTTGAAAGACCAAAAGGCATCACCAAATACTCAAAATGGCCCTCGGGCGTATTAAATGCGGTTTTCCACTCATCCCCCTGCTTGATTCGCACCAAATTATACGCCCCACGGAGATCAATCTTAGAGAACCACTTGGCCCCCTTTATACGAGCAAACAAATCAGTAAGCAGTGGTAACGGATATTGATATTTAACCGTGATTTTATTCAAAAGTCGATAATCAATACACGGCCTCAAAGAGCCGTCTTTCTTAGACACAAAGAAAAAACCGGCTCCTAAGGGAGATGACGAAGGACGAATATGTCCCTTTTCCAAGGACTCCTTTATATATTCTCGCATAGCAGCGTGTTCAGGCACAGACAGATTAAATAAACGACCCTTAGGGTATTTACTACCCGGAATCAAGTCTATGGCACAATCGCACTCCCGGTGCGGAGGTAGTGAACAAACCTTGGGTTCTTCAAAAACGTCACGAAAGTCAGACAAGAATTCAGGAATCTCTGAGGGAATAGATGATGAAATGGAAACCAAAGGTACATCCCCATGAGTCCCTTTACATCCCCAGCTTAACACAGACATAGCTCTCCAGTCGAGGACTGGGTTATGAGATTGCAGCCATGGCAATCCCAGCACCAAAACATCATGTAGATTATACAGCACCAGAAAGCGAATAACCTCCTGGTGATCCGGATTAACACGCATAGTCACTTGTGTCCAGTATTGTGGTTTATTACTAGCCAATGGGGTGGAGTCAATCCCTTTCAGAGGTATCGGAGCCTCCAGTGGCTCCAAATCATACCCACAGCGTTTGGCAAAGGACCAATCCATAAGACTCAAAGCAGCGCCAGAGTCGACATAGGCGTCCGCGGTAATAGATGACAAAGAACAAATCAGGGTCACAGATAGAATAAACTTAGACTGTAAAGTGCTAATTGAAACAGACTTGTCAGGCTTCTTAGTACGCTTAAAGCATGCTGATATAACATGAGTTGAATCACCACAATAGAAGCACAACCCATTTTTTCGTCTAAAATTCTGCCGCTCCCTTCTGGACAGAATTCTATCACATTGCATATTTTCTGGCGTTTTCTCAGTAGACACCGCCAAATGGTGCACAGGTTTGCGCTCCCGCAGACGCCTATCGATCTGAATAGCCATCGTCATGGACTCATTCAGACTCGCAGGCACAGGGAACCCCACCATAACATCCTTAATGGCATCAGAGAGACCTTCTCTGAAAATCGCCGCCAGGGCGCACTCATTCCACTGAGTAAGCACAGACCATTTGCGGAATTTTTGGCAGTATATTTCAGCTTCATCTTGCCCCTGAGACAAGGACATCAAGGCCTTTTCCGCCTGAAGCTCTAAATGAGGTTCCTCATAAAGCAACCCCAAGGCCAGAAAAAACGCATCCACATTGAGCAACGCAGGATCCCCTGGTGCCAATGCAAAAGCCCAGTCTTGAGGGTCGCCCCGGAGCAAGGAAATTACAATCCTGACCTGCTGTGCAGGGTCTCCGGCAGAGCGAGACTTCAGGGACAAAAACAATTTGCAATTATTTTTAAAATTTTGAAAGTGAGATCTATTCCCCGAGAAGAATTCAGGCAAAGGAATTCTAGGCTCAGACATAGGTGCATGAACAACAAAATCTTGCAAATTTTGTACCTTTGTGGCGAGATTATTCAAACCTGTAGCTACACTCTGAAGATCCATTTGAAACAGGTGAACACAGAGCCATTCAAGGATTAGTAGGAGAGAAAGAGAGGAAGGCTGCAGTATAGGCAGACTAGCAAGTGATTCAATTAAGAGCACACTCAGAACTAGAGGAAAAAAAAAAAAAAAAAAAATTGTAGCAGACTTCTTTTTTCTCTCCTTTCTCAGCCAGTAATTTAACCCTTTTTTGGGCCGGTCAAACTGTCATGATTCTCAATGGCGAGAGAACATAGCCCAGCATATATGAGAACTAGCTCTTGGAAGATGGAAACTATACTGACCATGAACTAAACCTGCCGCACAACTAGAAGTGGCCGGGTAGCATGCCTACGTTTTTTAACCCTAGATGCCCAGCGCCAGCCGGAGAACTACCTAATCCTAGCAGAGGAAAAGACAGTCCTGGCTCACCTCTAGAGAAATTTTCCCAAAAGGCAGACAGAGGCCCCCACATATATTGGCGGTGATTTTAGATGAAATGACAAACGTAGTATGAAAATAGGTTTAGCAAAATCGAGGTCCGCTTTCTAGATAGCAGGAAGACAGAAAGGACACTTTCATGGTCAGCAGAAAACCCTATCAAAACACCATCCAGAAATTCCTTTAAGACTCTAGCATTAACTCATAACACCAGAGTGGCAATTTCCGATCACAAGAGCTTTCCAGACACAGTAACGAAACAGCAGCTGTGAACAGGAACAAAATGCAAAAACACACAAGGACAAAAGTCCAACTTAGCTGGGAGTTGTCTAGTAGCAGGAACAAGCACAGAGGGCTTCTGATTACATTGTTGACCGGCAAGAAACTGACAGAGGAGCAAGGCTATATAGCGACTCCCACATCCTGATAGGAGCAGGTGAACAGAGGGGATGATGCACACAAGTTCAATTCCACAAGTGGCCACCGGGGGAGCCCAGAATCCAATTTCACAACAACAATGTATCCCCCTCACAGAATATAATGCAACCAGCCTCAGAGTATAATGCAGCCCCCTTAGAGTAGAGTGCAACCCCCCTCATAAGGTATAATGCAGCCCCTTCATGGAATATAATGTAGCCCCCTCATAGGGTATCACACTGCCCCCTCTCATAGGGCATCATGCAGCTCACTCCCCCCATAGGGCATCATGCAGCTCACTCCCCCCATAGGGCATCATGCAGCTCACTCCCCCCATAGGGCATCATGCAGCTCACTCCCCCCATAGGGCATCATGCAGCTCACACCCCCCCCTGCCCCATAGTGCATCATGCAGCTCACACCCCCCCCCCTTGCCCCATAGGGCATCATGCAGCTCACACCCCCCCCCCTTGCCTCATAGGGCATCATGCAGCTCACACACACACACCCCCTTGCCCCATAGGGCATCATACAGCTCTCTCCCCCTGCCCTGTAGGGCATCATGCAGCTCACCCCCCCCTGCCCTGTAGGGCATCATGCAGCTCACTCCTCCCCTGCCCCATAGGGCATCATACAGCTCACCCCCCTGCCCCGTAAGGCATCATGCAGCTCACCCCCTGCCCCGTAGGGCATCATGCAGCTCACCCCCCTGCCCCGTAGAGCATCATGCAGCTCACCCCCCTGCCCCGTAGGGCATCATGCAGCTCACCCCCCCTGCCCCGTAGGGCATCATGCAGCTCACCCCCCTGCCCCGTAGGGCATCATGCAGCTCACCCCCCTGCCCCGTAGGGCATCATGCAGCTCACCCCTCCTCTGCCCCGTAGGGCATCATGCAGCTCACCCCCCTGCCCCGTAGGGCATCATGCAGCTCACCCCCCCTGCCCCATAGGGCATCATACAGCTCACCCCCCTGCCCCGTAAGGCATCATGTAGCTCACCCCCCCCGACCCATACAACCAGGACTCAATAATTAAAAAAAGAAAAAGCACAATACTCACCTCTCCTCCTCACTCCCACGCTGACTCCAGCAGCGGCTCTACTCCGATGTCAGGAGCTGCGCTGCTGTCTGCCTCACACAGCAGGTGCGCGATGAAGTGACGTCATCGCGCCCCTGCTGTGTGTCAGCGGCGAGGGGAATCATGGGAGAGGGAGCGTCATCTGACGCCCATGGGGGCGTGGGGAAGCGTGAATATTCATTTCACTTTAGGCTTTGGCTTCCTGTCACCCGATGCTGCTCCGCTGGTACTGGGGGCCCCATAGCAGCAGCGTGGTGTGCGCTATTAGCGACACCCCACTTGCTGGGGTCCCCTGGAGCAGCGGGGGCCCTAGGCACTGCTGGCACTGTATGCCAGCAGGTGTCAGGGCCTGGGCCCATTGGAGAATCCTCCGGTTCTCCGGTGGGCCAGTCCGACGCTGAGACCAAAGCATAAATAGATATATCTGATCTGTGTATAGGCATATAAGTTTAGTAACCATCTTGCTTTTCAGTTTTATAGGTTTTGCCTATCATGCAAGCCCCATCTGGCGGGTTATGTTATATATACATCCACTAACTTACATTAAAGGGAACCTGTCACCCCCAAAATGGAAGTTGAGCTAAGCCCACCGGCATCAGGGGCTTAT
This sequence comes from Ranitomeya variabilis, assembly GCF_051348905.1. NCBI lineage: Eukaryota > Metazoa > Chordata > Amphibia > Anura > Dendrobatidae > Ranitomeya > Ranitomeya variabilis. Next base: position 213,293,373 of record NC_135233.1, on the reverse strand, counting down.
CTACAGCATTCTGTAATGCTGTAGATAAGTCCCCGATGTATCCTGAAAGATGAGAAAAAGAGGCTAGATTATACTCACCTGGGCAGGCGATCCGATAGGTGTCGCGGTCCGATCCGGCACCTCCCATCTTCTTACGATGATGTCCTCTTCTTGTATTCACGCTGCGGTTCCGGCGTACTTTGTCAGCCCTGTTGAGGGCAGAGCAAAGTACTGCAGTGCACAGGCGCTGGGAAAGGTCAGAGAGGCCCGGCACCTGCACACTGCAGTATTTTGCTCTACCCTCAACAGGGCTGACAAAGTACGCCGGAACCGCAGTGTGAATACAAGAAGAGGACATCATCGTAAGAAGATGGGAGGTGCCGGATCGGACCGCGACACCTATTTTATCGCCCGCCCAGGTGAGTATAATCTAGCCTCTTTTTCTCATCTTTCAGGATACATCGGGGGCTTATCTACAGCATTACAGAATGCTGTGCATGAGCCCCTGATGCCGGTGGGTTTAGCTCATCTTCCATTTTGGGGGTGACAGGTTCTCTTTAAAGGGAGCCTGTCACCATAAAAGGTCCGGCATCTGTACGCCCTCACATAGTGTTCTAGAATGCTCTCTATAGCTCCCAAATCCTCTATGCAAGGCACAACAAAGAGCTTTTATATTACTCACGGATGGCGCAGTCTGGGCGTCTCTAGTCTTGATCAGACGCCTACCCTTTTCTTGTGATCGCTGTCCTGCTTCGTGTGGAAGATGCATCCTACATCATGCATTCAGTGTCCTCTATCGCACTCCTGTGCAGGTGCACTTCTCTTTGCCCTGCTAAACTCAGAGCAAAGTATTGTAGTGCGCATGCGCCAGCTTTATTTCCAGGTAATCAGCGCCCTTTGGCCTTTCTCAGCGCATATGCACTACAGTTCTTGGCTCTGCTTTCAGCAGCCCAGAGAGAAGTGCGCCTGCACAGGAGCGCGATGGGTGACACTGTGCATGACGTAGGAAGTGTCATCCAGATGAAGCAATAATGGAGGATGGCGATCTTAAGTCAGGACCAGTTATGCCTTGGTGAGCACCATTGGTGAGTATATTGAGAGGCAATTTTTATGCCTTGCAGAGGGGATTTTGGACAGATTTACAGCCTTCCATATAGAGGCTGCCTATGGGGAGCTGCATTATACTATATGGAGGCCTATGGGGAATGTATTATACCATTTTGAGGACTATCTGGTGTATTATGCTATATCGAGGCTATCTAGGGGGCCATCATTCAGTGTGGGGATTACAGTGATGGGGCCATCATACAGTGTTGGAGCCAGTTTGGGGGATATTAAGGGGTGAGTATATACAGTGAGGGGGCATCATACTGTGTATAGAGGAGCTGTAAAGGAGGGATACTCTGGAATTTATTAAATGTAAAGTGGGCACTTATTCTTACAGGGGAACTCAGGTTACTGTGACTATCAAAGGGGCACACAGGGCAATATTACTTTCTAGGGGGAAAAATGTGGGCACTGTTTTCTAGGGCACTTGCACCCGGCATTACTATATTATAGAGGGGTGCTTTAGAATTTAGAGGGCACAGAGAACCACAAGGTAGGTGCAGTAATGGGAACACATACAACAGCAGAGGCTTAGTATTGGGGTATCAGGTACAGTAATAGGGACACATATGACAGCAGCGGCTCAGTATTGGGGTATCAGGTGCAGTAATAGGGTCACATACGGCAGCAGAGGCTTAGTATTGGGGTATCAGGGGCAGTAATAGGGGCACGTACGGCAGCAGAGGCTCAGTATTGGGGTATCGGGCAGTAATAGGGACACATACGGCAGCAGCGGCTCAGTATTGGGGTATCAGGGGCAGTAATAGGGACACATACGGAAAAATGAATAATACGGGCGACAAAAAATGAATGGCACAAGGAGCACAGTCCCGAGGAGAGGATACCTTTTCTGTCGGATCCAACTATCGACATGCGGTGATACGCCCCACTGGTAGTAAGGTGCTCTGCATATATGCAAGTAGTTTATTCAATCTTCATGTCAAGAGAAAAGAAAAATATGCGGCACTCACCCAGCTTGCGTGATATTGTAACCTTTAATGCACCAAGATTTCGGTTACAAACATTTCATTCAGCTCGGCAAGTTACGTGGGGGTGCGGGGAGTGTGGAGGGGACGACGGCCGTTTCGCGCGATCAGCGCTTCTACGGGTCCCCCGTATGATGGACCCGTAGAAGCGCTGATCGCGCAAAACGGCAGTCGTCCCCTCCACACTCCCCGCACCCCCATGTAACCTGCCGAGCTGAATGAAATATTTGTAACCGAAATCTTGGTGCATTAAAGGCTACAATATCACGCAAGCTGGGTGAGTGCCGCATATTTTTCTTTTCTCTTGACATGAAAAATGAATAATAATATGTTCTCTAGGGCTGGTATTTACGACTGACCATATGGCGGTACTATCAGTGTTGCTGTTTGTATAGAGATTATTTTCAGCAGCAGCACGGTCATCTGCTGAGGTTCTCTATTAGGCTATGTGCACACGCAGGTGGGATCTCTGTGGATTTTTTTCGCTCCTGTTTTTGTAAATCCGCAGGTAAACCGCACTGCGGATTTACCGCGGTTTTTGTGCTGATTCCACCTGCGGTTTTACACCTGCGGATTCCTATTGTGGAACAGGTGTAAACCGCAGCGGAATCCACACAAAGAATTGACATGCTACGGAATAAACAATGCAGCGTTTCCGCACTTTTTTTCCGCAGCATGTGCACTGCGGATTTTGTTTTCTATAGATTTACATGGTAATGTGAACTCATGGGAAAACAGCTGCAGATCTGCAGCGTTAAAACCGCTGCGGATCCGCAGCAAAATACGCAGCGTGTGCACATACCCTTAGGGTGCGTCACCGAATTGTAATGATGCTTACCTGGTTAGGGGCCCATTGAGAAGTTTCGCCCCCCCTGAGCCAAAACCCCAGCTACGCCCCTGCATTGAGACATTGGTCTCTTGTGAAACCCCTTTGCCCTTTATATTTAATAAAATCCAGATGCAATGTATTTTCTGTAATTTAAAATCCAAATTTTTATTTTAGCTTGACTGTGACACATCATTTTGTTGGGCTTATTGTAAGAGCCGTTGGATAAAAAGTGTAGATTGTGAAGACGACAGTGTGTTGCCAGTACCCAAAAGTGCAGTCTTCTATTTTTGGGAATATTAAGATATTTGTGATCCTTTTCCTTTTGACCTGTTGGAAAGGTTAAAAAGTTGCCAAATCTGGCCGTCCATGTAGAATAACCAAGGTTGGATTGGCCGACTGGTTCCCTAAAGCTGACCATCCATGTAGGATAACCAAAGTTAGATTGGCCGACTGGTTCCTTAAAGCTGACCATCCACGTAGGATAACCAAGGTTGGATTGGCCGACTAGTTCCCTAGAGCTGACAATCCACATAGGATAGCCAATGTTGAACTGGCTCATTAGTTCATTAAAGCTTACCATCCACATAGCATAACCAATGTTGAACTGGCTCATTAGTTCATTAAAGCTGGCCATCCACATAGCATAACCAAGGTTGAACTGGCTCATTAGTCCCCTAAAGCTGGCCATCCACATATTATAACCAAGGTTGATCTAGCTCACTGATTTCCTGAAACTGGCCATACATATAGGATAGCCAAAGTTGGACTGGCACAATAGTTCATTAAAACTCGCCATCTACATAGTATAACCAAGGTTTTCCTGGCCCACTAATTCCCTAAAGCTGACAATGCTCGTAGGATAGCTAAGGTTGGACTGGCCCACTAGGTCCTTATAGCAGGCCACCCACATAGGATAATCAATGTTGGACTGGCCTACTAGTTCCCTAAAGCTAGCCATTCAAATAGGATAGCCAATGTTGAACTGGGCCAATGGGTCCCAAAAGCTAGCAATCCACATAGGATAACCTAGGCTAGACTGTCCCACTAATTCCCTAAAGCTAGCCATCCACACAGGATAACCAATCTTGGACTCAAGCAAATAAGGTAGCACACTGTAGCGCTGAAACATGCAAACATGAAACATGAAAATTTTTAACTGCATTACTGCACTAGAAATATGAAAAATGAGAGCGTTTAGCGCATAAAAAAGGCCAATTTTATGTGTACCTGGTAGCCACTTTACGGCATCTCTCTTATACCAGGTCCTACGATTTCCTTCCTCACTGAGAATAAACGTCTCCATCTGAATGGGTGCCTATGAAAACCTCTTGTGAGACTACCATTCTCTCTCTCTGTGGAGGGGTAATGGACCGTAAATGCCGTAAAGTGGCTACCAGGTACACATAAAATTGGCCTTTTTTATGCACTAAACGCTCTCATTTTTCATATTTCTAGTGCAGTAATGCAGTTAAAAATTTTCATGTTTCATGTTTGCATGTTTCAGCGCTACAGTGTGCTACCTTATTTGCTTGAATGTATAGGAGTTGGCGACTCTAGGTTTAGCATCTGTTCACACTTAGTCTATGTATGGATGTGACGGTCAGTTTTTTCAAATGTATTATTTAGCTTTCTGACCGAGCACTCCGCCTCCTAGTCACTGGTGTTTTAATTACAGCAGGTCCATTACCCCTCCACAGAGAGAGAGAATGGTAATCTCACAAGAGGTTTTCATAGGCACCCATTCAGATGGAGACGTTTATTCTCAGTGAGGAAGGAAATCATAGGACCTGGTATAAGAGAGATGCCGTAAAGTGGCTACCAGGTACACATAAAATTGGCCTTTTTTATGCGCTAAACGCTCTCATTTTTCATATTTCTAGTGCAGTAATGCAGTTAAAAATTTTCATGTTTCATGTTTGCATGTTTCAGCGCTACAGTGTGCTACCTTATTTGCTTGAATGTATAGGAGTTGGCGACTCTAGGTTTAGCACCTGTTCACACTTAGTCTATGTATGGATGTGACGGTCAGTTTTTTCAAAGGTATTATTTAGCTTTCTGACCGAGCACTCCGCCTCCTAGTCACTGGTGTTTTAATTACAGCAGGTCCATTACCCCTCCACAGAGAGAGAGAATGGTAGTCTCACAAGAGGTTTTCATAGGCACCCATTCAGATGGAAACGTTTATTCTCAGTGAGGAAGGAAATCGTAGGACCTGGTATAAGAGAGATGCCGTAAAGTGGCTACCAGGTACACATAAAATTGGCCTTTTTTATGCGCTAAACGCTCTCATTTTTCATATTTCTAGTGCAGTAATGCAGTTAAAAATTTTCATGTTTCATGTTTGCATGTTTCAGCGCTACAGTGTGCTACCTTATTTGCTTGAATGTATAGGAGTTGGCGACTCTAGGTTTAGCACCTGTTCACACTTAGTCTATGTATGGATGTGATGGTCAGTTTTTTCAAACCAATCTTGGACTGGCCCACTAGTTCCCTAAAGCTAGCCATCCACATAGGATAGCCTAGGTTGAACTGGCCCACGAGTTCCTTAAAGGTGTAGTGTGAAAGGAAAGCATTTTTCTTCTAACTCCATATCTATTTATTCCAATAATTCTAAGCTATTTTCTAATACACTTGCTTTAAAAATTCCTTACTGTTACCTAAGTACACTATCTAACTGCTTTTGTATATTTTTCCTATTTCCTGCCTGATGGTGATTTATTTAAGTATCACTTGTGTATACTGGGATACTCAAGCAAAGCATTATCAGGAGGGCAGAGTCTGTGGTCACTGTGTCGCTTGTTTCAGTGTCGGTGCTGTCCCTGCTGTGTCCTCATGTGCTGTCTCCTATAGTGCCCGGTGCGTTGAGCCACTTCCAGGCCCCCACAGAGAGGAGGTAATGATAAGCTTAGGAAGCTAACCAAGAGGAGTGAGGTACAGTGCCTTGCGAAAGTATTCAGCTCCCTGGAACTTTTCAACCTTTTCCCACATATCATGCTTCAAACATAAAGATACCAAATGTAAATTTTTGGTGAAGAATCAACAACAAGTGGAACACAATTGTGAAGTTGAACGAAATTTATTGTTTATTTTAAATTTTTGTGGAAATTCAAAAACTGAAAAGTGGGGCGTGCAATATTATTCGGCCCCTTTACTTTCAGTGCAGTAAACTCACTCCAGAAGTTCATTGTGGATCTCTGAATGATCCAATGTTGTCCTAAATGCCTAATGATGATAAATATAATCCACCTGTGTGTAATCAAGTCTCCGTATAAATGCACCTGCTCTGTGATAGTCTCAGGGTTCTGTTTGAAGCACAGAGAGCATCATGAAGACCAAGGAACACAACAGGCAGGTCCGTGACACTGTTGTGGAGAAGTTTAAAGCCGGATTTGGATACAAAATGACTTCGAAAACTTTAAACATCCCAAGGAGCACTACGCAAGCGATCATATTGAAATGGAAGGAGAATCATACCACTGCAAATCTACCAAGACCTGGCCGTCCCTCTAAACTTTCATCTCAAACAAGGAGAAGACTGATCAGAGATGCAGCCAAGAGGCCCATGATCACTCTGGATGAACTGCAGAGATCTACAGCTGAGGTGGGACAGTCTGTCCATAGGACAACAATCAGTTGTACACTGCACAAATCTGGCCTTTATGGAAGAGTGGCAAGAAGAAACCCATTTCTCAAAGATATCCATAAAAAGTGTCCTTTAAAGTTTGCAACAAGCCACCTGGGAGACACACCAAAAATGTGGAAGAAGGTGCTTTGGTCAGATGCAACCAAAATCAAACTTTTTGGCAAGAATGCCAAACGATATGTTTGACGTAAAACCAACACAGCTCATCATCCTGAACACACCATTCCCAGTGTCAAACATGGTAGTGGCAGCATCATGGTTTGGGCCTGCTTTTCTTCAGCAGGGACAGGGAAGATGGTTAAAAGTGATGGGAAGATGGATGGAGCCAAATACAGGACCATTCTTGAAGAAAACCTGTTGAAGTCTGCAAAAGACCTGAGACTGGGATGGAGATTTAAAAATTATAAGTTAAACCGCACCTCATATAGCCAGGGTCCTCCAGGACATTATTTAGGACGCACGTCACAATCAGTGAGTTCATCCCAGAAAACAATCCATACCAAGTAGTAGAAAAGACAGCGCCTCAAGCGTTGGTGAAAAAAAATCACATTTTATTCCGCCTCCTGTGGCAACGTTTCGAACCAAAAGATCTTTCTCAAGCACACTGCAAAAGACCTGAGTCTTCCAACAAGACAATGATCCCAAACATAAAGCAAAATCTACAGTGGAATGGTTCACAAATAAACATATCCAGGAGATAGAATGGCCAAGTCAAAGTCCAGACCTCAATCCAATCGAAAATCTGTGGAAAGAGCTGAAAACTGCTGTTCAAAACGATCTCCATCAAACCTCACTGAGCTCGAGCTGTTTGCCAAGGAAGAATGGGCAAGAATTTCAGCCTCTCGATGTACAAAACTGATAGAGACATATCACAAGCGACTTGCAGCTGTAATCGCAGCAAAAGGTGGCGCAACAAAGTATTAAGTTAAAGGGGCCGAATAATATTGCACGCCCCACTTTTCAGTTTTTGAATTTCCACAAAAATGTAAAATAACCAATAAATTTTGTTCAACTTCACAATTGTGTTCCACTTGTTGTTGATTCTTCACCAACAATTTACATTAGGTATCTTTATGTTTGAAGCATGATATGTGGGAAAAGGTTGAAATGTTCCAGGGAGCTGAATACTTTCGTAAGGCACTGTATGTGGCCAGAATTCTTCAAGACGTCTCTGAGGGTTCAGTGATGGTCAATGAAGCAGATCTGTGTTCTTCCAGCTTGAGCCTTGGTCCCCAAAGCTGACATTGTGTTGAGTCTCTTGAAACAGAGGAAAAAGTCTCCTTATATAGTTCACAATTGTCCTTGAAGCCGGCATCCAGAGGTCAAAAGAGAAACGTGAATGAGGTTAACTTGCATTGTTTGTTTATTTATAGTTTATCATCCAATGTTTGCAAGTCAACAAACTGCATGGCCCGGTACAATGTGCAATCAACATATCAGCAAACATCATTGTTCGGTGACCCTGCATCCCTATTTTGCAAAGATAGCAGTATAATAAACTGTAAAAGCTGATATAGGAAGTACATAACAATTCATCCATTTGCAAATATCAATTCAACCTACAAGAAGAGTCAATACTTCAGACAACAGTTTATGATTCTGGGCCTACTGATTTTATGTCTGGCATAATTAAGGAGAAATTCTGTGTCATCACAGTGTGGTCTGGGTCCACAGAATCATTTCCTCTGGTGACCCTAAATAAGACCAGTCTGACATGGACAATAGTGGACGGCTGATCCCTTGTTCTATCTTTCCCATAGAGACCCAATATGTAAAAGTCTTGTTTCTTCAACATTTGACATTAGGGAGCTCATCCCTTCAAATCATTTTCTCTGGGGGGCCAAGGAGACCCAGTCTCCCATGGATGGTAAGCAGTCGACTAATTACTCTTTTGTGAAAGTCCAATATACCCAATCCTTGTTTTCTTTGCTATTAAGGGGCAGTTACAAGCTCAATACACGTTGGAATATTGACATTATGTCCACTCACATTACTCTAATGTGTTTGGGTAGTTTATCACTTTTCATTGCTTAAAAAAGCTACACTGTGACATCAGAAAATGTAAAACATGTTAATTTGTCATGATACATCCATCACAATCACACTATAGGAACTATCACATCCTATCGACAAAGATAGTTTACCCTATGAAGCTTTGCCTATGTAACGGAGACTACGTATCCTGCACATTACAGAATTGGAAACTGATATGGTTTTCTTCAATTACCTGGATAATTGGGTCAGGAACCTTTCGCCATTACACAACCACTTGTAAAATTACTGGCTTAAACTGGGATCCCTGGGGACTCTTTAGCACGGCTGCCTCTCTGTATACATCATATATTCCCTCCCATGATCATCCAGATGGTCTCAACATGATGACAGTGAGGGATCTCTAGCACAGCATGAGAAACTCACATAGTTTACGTGAAGAAAGGAATGAGAATTTTCTTTGCTTTATTTTAAATATAAATAAAATGTTACTAGGATTTTTATTAACGTAACTTTAATCGTCCTCATGCTGCTGCAACTGAATCAAACCCATTCCGGAAAGCCAAATCAAATCTGTGCCTCCAAAAGGACTTCGATACCATAGAGTAGGGATCGCCAACCTGTGTCTCGGAAACCACATGTGGCTTGAAGGACCATAATGTGTGGCTCGCGGCTGTCTACCAGCTTGGCGCATTAGCACCAGGTTTAGCAAATGGCTCTGAGGACCATGTCTCCATATGGTGAGTTTTGTGAGTAGCCCTACATAAAAGACCAGATCGGGATGGGCATACTGTATATTTGAACTGGATATAGTACAATACTGCTAGGTAGAGAGGGCGCTTTAAACTGGATGGAATAATGAGGTTGGAGTGTTTGATGCGAGAATTAGGGTAACCTAAGCGCAAGTATACTGCCTTGATGTGATTTCTGCAGAGAAATTCTATTGTTCATTATGCTGATTATGGGGGCTTTGGGTGTCACTAATTTGGGGGAGGCAGGAGCTGGATGTCACTATTTGGGCAGACTCTGGATATGGCTTATGATGCTCTCTGGAGGTAAGAAAGATTGGGGATCACTGTTATAAAGGAAGACTACTGGGTTCAGAAAAGAGATTGGAGAAAGGATCAAACACCAATCCATTCTTCATGGATAGTTAAGCCCAACACTATAACAGGGAGTCCATTTTGCTACTTCATGTACAAATCTTTTATTTCTTTTTACGCCACTGGTAAAAGGACAACTGTGAAGGCAAACTGCTATTCAAGATACCTCAATGAGTAATTTGAAAAAATCCAAGCATTGGTGAACCCTCCATTATGCATTGAGGACTGCCTAATGAACAATACATCAATGAGCCATTAAAACCTCTGAACTTGTCAAGGTGTGGGATAGATTAGGAAGTCAATTTGTGAAGTTGATGTGTTCTAAGCAGGAAAAATGGGCAAGCGTAAGGACTTGAATGGCTCCAATTGTAATGGTTATATCTGGGCAGGAGCATCTTAAAACAGCAGGTTTTAGGGGGTGTTCCCTACATGAAGTAGTTAGTACTTGCCAAAAGTGGTCCAAGAAAGGAAAACCGGTAAACCAGTGACAGAGTCATGGGTTCCCTCCAAACTCATTGATGTAAATGAGGAGTGAATGCTAGTCTGTCTGGTCTCATCCCACAGAACATACTACTACGTCAACACAAATTGTTAAAAAAGTTGATACTGGCGATAACAGTAAGTATCACAGCATCATGCACATGGGGTGGTGTATCTACAGACCGGTCAGAATACCCATGTTGATCCTTGCCTACAATGGCACATGAGCATCAGAACTGGACCTTCTCATACTTGGGTATATACTTTGATTACCTTAGGAAAAGAGGGCATCAGGATACACTACAGAAAAAGGTAAGCCTATGGACACGTACCACCTACCTAGGAGAAGAAACAATGGAGAGATGGGAATCTCTGCACCGCTGAAAATACCAGTAGCTAAAACCAGGAAATTTTGGTTGATGAAACCAGGACAAAGGATATTTCTGTGGGTTTATTGTCAACGTGTTTCAAAGTTAACAAACTTCTTCATCAGGACAAAGCACAAAGACATTATCCTTGGTTTCCTCATTTTATCTACAGGTATTTCCTTGTTTCATCTACTGGTATGTTTGATAGAGCAGTGAACCCTATCTCTCCATTGTTTCTTCTCCTCGGATGAACTTGCGGGACTTCAGCAGTCGACATTTTCAAGCCATTTCAGTTGTTGTGCTTCACACAACTCCATCAGGTGAGCAATTCCCAACACCCCGCTCCCACTTTGACATCGGATAAGACCCTATTGCGCTTACGTACAACCTACCTAAACATTGTTGAAGGCCAAGCATACCCCTACATGACAACTTTATTTCCTTATGGCAATCTCCTCTTTTAGTAGGATAATTTCCAAATTGCAAATATTGTCCATGGATGGCTTGAGGAATAAGATGTTGACTTAAGCACCTCCACATATAATAGATAACTGTCAAGTAAAGGCTTGTTCAGCTGATCGATTGGCCGATATTTACCTCTCTTGACTCCTCCACACATAAGAGAAATTGATGCAGCTCCTATGTTCTCTCCGTGAGAACCACTGCCAGACTCCACTATCGATGACTTATCTTGTTGATATCAATAGGATCAGCAGTCCAAAATCAGACATGCCTAATCTTTCTGACATCATCTGTTGGGAAAAAGTCAGGAGGCTCCATACACATTAAACTTTCGGCCGAGCTTGTTGATATTAGTAGTGTCAATAATGTTGCGCAAACAATGCATATGTAGCGCCCCCACTGCCGCAGGGCCGAGGGTACCCGGTACCGGGCCTCTGAGTCACTGTTCTGGGGTTGTCACAGTGGCTAGACCCAGTCCGTGACCCTGCTGAGGGGCGTACAATGAAGGTGGAGGTATGGTGATGATGTTATGATGTGGTGCAGGTCGCAGCAAATAACGAGGACACCAGGTTGCAGTCTCTTTACCTCTTTACTGAAGGCTTCAGGATCCTCAGTCCGGAATACGGTTAACCAGGCTGCGCAAGTCCGGCCGGTCTGATGGCACCTCCAGAGTTCCCTTTGCAGGTGGAAATCTGTGCCTACCTTCTAGCGCTTGTGTGTTGTGGTCCTCCCCTGCTGTGCTTACGGGATAGTCCCCACAACTGTTGTGTCTGTTTCTGAAGTTCCCTCACAACTCGATTATGATGTTCTTCTTCGTCCCCCAGATGATATGGCTAGGACGCACCGGTATGACGGGTAGGCTCGGAGCTCTTCCTGGACCCTAGTGCCGCCCCTCTCCTGTTGTTGCCCCCTATGTCTTCTTAGGTGATTTGGGTGAGACAGCCCACCTATAACTGACTGTCCTGCCGTAGGTTTGAAGTAATGCTTGGAGCCTAATACTTCCTCGGCATTCCGGCCACCGGCTACGCGCCTCAGTAGGATGTTGCCTCGTCTTACAGCACGACTCTTACTGGTGTTTCTCATTGTTGCGTTGATCTCATTTCTCACTCAGCACAATAAACCTCGCTTCTTGTCCTTTCTTAGGGTACCGCCGCGATCAGGTGCAGGCGCGGTCCCGTAACGTTCTCTCTGTTCGCTAGGCCTCTGTCAGGATCCCACCCCTGACAGGGACCCCCCTGAATCTTCCCCTGCAACACCCTCTGCCACAGGATGTTGCCTGGATCCAACCCAGTCAGCTTCTCTCTAACTTCCTACCTAACCCCCAGTTTTACCAGATTGTGAGGAGTGGCCTAATACATAGCACCCTTAGCTCCCCCTGGAGGCCAGACTGTGAAGTGTATTGGTGTCTGTGATACCTGGTCAGGTGAACTCCTTCAGTGCCATCAGATGTACCATAGCCCCCCTTAGCGGCGGAGCATCAGTACTGCAACGACCAGGACTCTGGGGAGCTGCACATATTTGCTGGATGTATCCTTATTGTCGAAAATGGGAATACTTTAAATTCTATTTTAGGGAATTCAGAGATATTACATTGATGCTCACCTGTTTAGGATGCCTATTTAAGAATCCAAGTGGAAAGTGATTACGAAGAGCATCTCTTGCTCATTAGGGATGAGCGAACGTGCTCGGTTATATTCGGACACAACTATAGTATATGGGTGCTTGGATGTGATCAGCACTAGATGAACATTGGCTGGTTCTTGGATTTTAAGCTCGAATCCCCACCCTGCATATTTGGTGCCTGTTACACAGACAATAAGTGTAGCGCCCCCACTGCCGCAGGGCCGAGGGGTACCCGGTACCGGGCCTCTGAGTCTCTGCTTCTGGGGTTGTCACGGCGGCTAGGCCCCGGCCCGTGACCCTGCCGTGGGGCGCACAGTGAATGATAGGTGTGGATGTTGGTGGTGCAGTTGTGGGGTGCAGGTCGCGGTAAATAATGAGGACACCAGGTTGCAGTCTCTTTACCTCTTTACTGGAGATCTCTGAGTCCTCAGTCCAGAATACGGTTCACCAGGCTGCGCAAGTCCGGCCGGTCCAATGGCACCTCCAGAGTTCACTTCACAGGTGGAAATCGGTGCCTTCCTTCTTAGCGCTATGTGTTGTAGTCCTTCCCTGCTATGCTTACGGAAAGTACCCCACAACCGTTGTGTCTGTTTCTCGTGTTCCCTCACAACTCGATTAACTGATCTTCTGCTAATCTTCCGTCCCTTCCTGATGTTACAGTTAGAACGGCACCCGTTTGTCGGGTAGGCCTGGAGTTCTTCCGGGACCCTAGAGACGCCCCTCTCCCGCAATTGCCTCCCAAGACTTCATAGGTGATTTAGGTGAGACAGCCCGCCTGAGACTGACTGTCCTGCCGCTGTTTAGAGTATTGCTTGAAGCTTGACAACCACAGGTGGATAAACCACACTGAAACCGAGTATAATCCTCAATAGAATAATTTTTATTAAAGAACAATTAAAATAGACATAAAGTAAACATAAAATGAGAAAAACTGGATACCAATGAACAGGACACAAAGGGTAATCGGCACATGAACCAAATAGCAGCAGAGTAAAAGTTTACTACCCAATAAGGTGCAAAAACTACTATATACATGCAGCAATGTCAAATATCAGATGGTAAAAAACGCAGCGATCACAATTCCAAAAAATGTCTGGTGTCAAAGACATCCAAATGGTATTGGGTATGTGCACTGACTAAGCTAAACACAAAGGACCGACATGCTGCTGTATGATAAATAGGGCGACCCATGTATACAGCTCAATACTAATTAATCCACATTAAAACAAGTGTTCAATGAGGAAAAGCAAAGAAACAGGTGAAAGCCCAAAATATAAATAACAATGTAGCTGCAAAGGGCATGATATACTCACTAAGTGTGATGAAAGCAAGGTGCCGATACCACGTTGGTCCCTGCCGAGTTTTGTGTCCTTTAACACGTTTTTGGGCATTTGTTTGTTTTTGATATTTATTGCTTGAAGCTGTCTAATGAAATACTCCCTCGGCGTTCCGGCCGCCGGTAGTGCGCCTCAGTAGGATGTTGCTCCGGTCTTACAGCACGACCCCTACTGGTATTCTCCTATTGCTTGATCTCGTTTCTCACTCAGCACAATCTATCTCGCTTCTAGTCCTTTCTTGGGTCCCGCCGCTTCCCGGAGCTGGCGCGGACCCGTTACGTTCTTTTCAATGCCAAGCCTCTGTCAGGATCCCACCCCTGACAGAGACCCTACTGTCTCTTCCTCCACAACACCCTCTGCCACTAGGTGTTGCTTCGTCCAATCCAGTCAGCTTTCTCCTCTAACTTCCTGCCTGACCCCCAGTTTACCCACTATGGTGGGGAGTGGCCTAATGAATAGAACCCTTAGCTCCCCCCGGAGGCCCAGCTGTGAAATCTATTGGTGTCTGTGATACCTGATCAGATGAACTCCTTCAGTGCCATCGGACGCACCATGGCTCCCCATAGTGGTGGAGCCACAGTACTGCAACGACCAGGACTCTGGGGCGCTGCACTCCCCCCTGGTTAAACACAGTACTCCGGGACTGGGAAGAAAACAACAATACAGGTTAGCAAAAAGACATACAATTTTTGTTGAGTGCAAATAATAATAAGTATACTTGAACAGAGCTTCCCTTTATGGGAGGTGAGGACACTTGAACGTTACAAACATGGTTAACATTATAAATTACAGGCTATAAATAACTCCTGTTACCCAACCGGGTATTCTACTAAGTACAAAATTGTTGAACAATAATTTAACATTGCCTTTAAGGACTCACACTCTAAATCCACTAAAGACCTTCCTATAATCACATTATAAGGTATTTTAACTTTCCCATTCGCCTTCTTTAAATCTGCAGGACCGCCTGTCCTATCGGCACCAGACCTACTGCCTCTCCTTTCTGTTACAGGACCGCCCCGTTCAGCCCGGGCCTACTGCCTTTTCAACTACTATACACAGTATAGAACATAACATTACTTTCAGTTTAAGAGCACTGAGCCATCTCTACATGACTCCTATGAGGACTCAGGGTTTACCTTCTATCCTAACTATCTATCAACATTATCTAAACATTTTCTATCGAACATTAAGCCTTCTCATTATCTTTCTTCCTTTCTTGCATGCTGGACACCACATCTATCTCTACGGGCCCACTGCATCCTTCTTCTATCTTTCACCTTTTAATTCTCAGAGCACATCATCAGTATTTCTTCACATTTAAGTAATTAAACACATATAACTTTTCTCGTACAACATTATCATCACTTTTCTCTTCATCAACGTTATTGCTACTTGTCTTAAGCAATATTACTATCAAAATGCGGCAAATGAACATCCCCTTTAAGAGGGGATCAAGTCTTTCTGAGGTAGTTCGTCTTCTCAGACTACCAGTCCATGCTCAGCAAAGGTTCCAGTGCGGTATCTTCGCAAAGAGTCTTTAAATAAAACCAGTAGGGAGCGCCTTTAATAAGGTGCAAACTATATACAAAAAGTTCGGATCATGCACTGTTCATGATTTCAGCAGTTTTGTAAACTTTGTGCAAAAACTTGGAAAACAAACAAGAAAACAAAACAATAGGGATCCCGGGTCAACAAAGGGATCCCTTTAAGAGTTTACCCTGAGCGGGTTTAGCAGTAGGAAATAGTAACTATATACATACTCATGGTATCGAGGTTTATCTTCATAGTAAATCACAAGACATCAGCCGAAAGTGGGTACCTTCTGACTGTGCAGACTGTGATCCTAGGTCAGCAGCTGATGCCGCACCAGTATCACCAATGGATTTCCCTGGTGCAGTCAGACCACCCGATGTCTGGACCCGAAGGCGGACTCTAGCCGCCAGCTCAGTCGCTGCAATGAGACGTACGGCGGCAATGTTGGTAAGATCCGTTACGTCTGGTTCCATCATGGTGGAAGTACCAGACGACGCTCCCCCAAGCTCACAACGGCGCACGTCCCGGGCATACCACCCGTATGCATTCCGATGACGGGTGTAAGTCGCCGGATCTCCCCTTTGTAGCGGATCACCCCTTCGGCCACAGCAGGGGGCCCTCACGTTGCAACTGGCAACGAAGACGTCGGTTGGCAGTCCCGGTTCCTGTATGGAGCCCCATCCTCTCTTCGGGTGGAAGGCCAATACAGTGCCCCGCCTCACCATGTCCCGGTCATCACATGCAGGCGGTGGTTTCGTACCCTCGGTGGGGCAGTCAGCTCTGCCTCTTTCTGCCTTTTCCAATGTAGGATCAGGCATTGTTTGTATTGCTCCCAGGTAAGCACAGCAAGGGTGAATCCTTCTTCCCAAACCCCATCTGGCCCAACCCAGGGGGTGTCCCACTGTAGGGTCACCCCATCTGGGCCTACGTCTACGGGTTCCCCCATCCTAGTCGGCAGCGGTGGCACCAGCTTCCCCATTGCATCGGGAGGTAACACCACTAGCTCTGCCGATAGTAGGCGGCTTTTACTGGGGTGAGGACCGGTCGCGGGAGCGGGATCGAGCAGGGGAGCAGGGGCGTCTCCCATACCTGCGCCTGATGTGGTTCCACCGATGTCGATCCGGTCCATTGACGAGAACGCTGGAGTCGGCCGCAGCCCGGACCGCGGCTCCTCCAATGGGGTCCCCGGGTGCGGCTCCGCCCACCATGGTTCCTCCTCCGCTGGCTCCGAGGATGGGATGGGTAAGCTCAGCTCCGCGGCCGGTTCCAAAGAATTCGGATCTTTCCGCTGCAGTGGACATAGGTCCGCCTCTGGTGAAGGAGGGCAAGCCGGAATCGCTTCTTCCTCGTTCAGGTACTTGCTGCTCGTCATCGCTGCCTGATAGTCGGTGGCAGTGCATGCACCTGACTCCGCCATTTCTCCTGGGCCGGGCTTCTCCATCTCCTGCTTCCCGCCGTTGCAAATCAGGGGGTGGTCTTGTACTCCGAGGCAGGTCATCGCTTTGCAGCCAGAAACACAGGGGGCGGTAGCCATTTCTCGCGCCACTCTGATAGTCTCCTCCCATGGCACGCCCTCCTTCTTCTCTGGCGTAGCAATGGCGGCGGCTTTTGGCGGGAACTTCTCTTGGTCAATGGCAGTACACAGTCTCTCAATAAAGTACAGTCCAAGCACAACAAATTACAGTTCCAAGGCACACATGACCCGATTCTTCAGGCTTAAGTAGATCCTGTTCGTGACGCCAAGTTGTAGCGCCCCCACTGCCGCAGGGCCGAGGGGTACCCGGTACCGGGCCTCTGAGTCTCTGCTTCTGGGGTTGTCACGGCGGCTAGGCCCCGGCCCGTGACCCTGCCGTGGGGCGCACAGTGAATGATAGGTGTGGATGTTGGTGGTGCAGTTGTGGGGTGCAGGTCGCGGTAAATAATGAGGACACCAGGTTGCAGTCTCTTTACCTCTTTACTGGAGATCTCTGAGTCCTCAGTCCAGAATACGGTTCACCAGGCTGCGCAAGTCCGGCCGGTCCAATGGCACCTCCAGAGTTCACTTCACAGGTGGAAATCGGTGCCTTCCTTCTTAGCGCTATGTGTTGTAGTCCTTCCCTGCTATGCTTACGGAAAGTACCCCACAACCGTTGTGTCTGTTTCTCGTGTTCCCTCACAACTCGATTAACTGATCTTCTGCTAATCTTCCGTCCCTTCCTGATGTTACAGTTAGAACGGCACCCGTTTGTCGGGTAGGCCTGGAGTTCTTCTGGGACCCTAGAGACGCCCCTCTCCCGCAATTGCCTCCCAAGACTTCATAGGTGATTTAGGTGAGACAGCCCGCCTGAGACTGACTGTCCTGCCGCTGTTTAGAGTATTGCTTGAAGCTGTCTAATGAAATACTCCCTCGGCGTTCCGGCCGCCGGTAGTGCGCCTCAGTAGGATGTTGCTCCGGTCTTACAGCACGACCCCTACTGGTATTCTCCTATTGCTTGATCTCGTTTCTCACTCAGCACAATCTATCTCGCTTCTAGTCCTTTCTTGGGTCCCGCCGCTTCCCGGAGCTGGCGCGGACCCGTTACGTTCTTTTCAATGCCAAGCCTCTGTCAGGATCCCACCCCTGACAGAGACCCTACTGTCTCTTCCTCCACAACACCCTCTGCCACTAGGTGTTGCTTCGTCCAATCCAGTCAGCTTTCTCCTCTAACTTCCTGCCTGACCCCCAGTTTACCCACTATGGTGGGGAGTGGCCTAATGAATAGAACCCTTAGCTCCCCCCGGAGGCCCAGCTGTGAAATCTATTGGTGTCTGTGATACCTGATCAGATGAACTCCTTCAGTGCCATCGGACGCACCATGGCTCCCCATAGTGGTGGAGCCACAGTACTGCAACGACCAGAACTCTGGGGCGCTGCATAAGCATACGGGGATTGCCTGACAGTCACTGTAATGCCATAGCCATCTTAGTAGTGGCATTACTGCGATTGGCTGGCCGCATAGCTTCATCAGAGGTTGTAAAAGGACAGGCGCTGCCACAATTGGCTCACGGACGCCATTGCACAGCTCAGGGACAGTTCTGATTGAGGGGGAGATCAGTTATCCAGGCCTGTGTGTGCACAGTTTTAGGAATCAGAGTCCCCTAGTGTTGATACTGGTGCTGATGCTGAATCAGCACTTTTTGCATCCATTTTAATATTTTCACTGTCCCCCCCCCTCCAGACCTCTTTGTAGGGTTTGCTGGAAAAAAGCTCTGATTACCCATAGACTCCCATTATACTCATTACTCGAAACGAGCATCTGAGCATTAGGAATTGCTGAACTTAAGTAACGAGCATCCGAGCACTTTAGTACTTTTATTTCCGCTCTGCCTGTTTAGCCTGGAGATCCTGGAAAAGTCAATGGAAATGTGTTTACTCCCAAGTGGTGATGTTCTAGTGGAACCGAACACTTGGTGACATACTGTATATTACCATGGATTAAAGCTGGGGAGTGTGGCCTCCAGTATCTTCTTGAATCCTATAGATAACAGGATAACAGGTATAACCATTTTTTATCAATAGTATTCTGCAAATAAATGTACCCAGTTTAGTGTCACAAGGCAGAAAAATGTCTTTATGTGTTTGTCATATGCTCCTGGGATGTAGACTCCCACTCAATGCCATTTCCTGAGGGCAAGTTCCAAAACAAGCCTGACTTGACTTTTTACTCTCAAACGTTTATAAGTCTGAATTCCACAAGGAATCATTATGATTCATTCATTTCTCCCGAGATAACTAGAGGAAACATTATTTAACTCATTTCATTGTCATTCATCCACGCACAATATTTTTATTCATAATGCAGCCAAATTCTTGCGCTCGTAGAGGAAATATACAAGAAGGACCGGAGAAATAATATGAGTATAAGTGCTTTGTAATAATCTTAGACTCTAGATAATAATATTGGTTCTTTTCACTCATGTTTAGGTACTTATTATTAAGGGGATACAGAAAGCATTGGTATATATACAGGAGATGCAGCGTTAAGTCTACTCCTAGTGTTTCCTATGTGATGTATGTACCAGCCCCACTGCCACACATATGATGTATATACACCATCTCCACTGTCTCCTATGTAATATATACACTACTCCTAGTGTCTCCTATGTGATGTATATGCATCATCTCCAGTGTCTTCTATGTAATGTATACACCAGCCCCACTGTCTCCTAACTGATGAACATACACAAGCCCCACTGTCTCCCATCCAGAGTATATACTGCAGCCTCTCTGTCTCCTATGTGATGTTCAAACACCAGCCCCACTGTCACCCATCTAGTGCATATACTGTAGACCAACTGTCACCTATGTGATGTTTATACACCAGCCCCACTGTTTCCTATGTGATGTACAGTATATATACCAGTTCCACTGGCTCCTATGTCATGTAAATATACAGTGCCTTGCGAAAGTATTTGGCTGGTGTTGGGGCTGGTGTATATACATCACATAGGATACAGTGGGGCTGCTGTATATACATCACATAGGAGACAGTGGGGCTGCAGTATATACTTTAGATGGGAGGCAGTTGGACTGGTACTGTACCAGTCCAACTGCCTCCCATCTAGAGTATATAATGCAGCCCCACTGTCTCCTATGTGATGTATATACAGCAGCCCCACTGTCTCCTATGTGATGTATATACACCAGCCCCACTGTCTCCTATGTGATGCATATGCACCATTCCGCTCTCTCGTATGTTATGTATGCAGCAACGACAGTGTCTCCAATGTGATGTATGCAGCAGTCTCAGTGTATCCTATGTAAAGTAATAGGGCAGTCTCAGTGTATCCAATGTGATGTACATACAGCAGTCTCATTGTATCCTATGTAATATATATTGCATTTTCAGTGTCTCCTATGTGATGTATACTGCAGTCTTGGTGTCATCTATGTGATCTCTACAGCAGTCTCTGTGTAACCTATGTGATGTATATATGCAGCGCCCCAGAGTCCTGGTCGTGCAGTATTGTCGCTCTGCCGCTAAGGGGAGTGATGGTACGTCTGATGGCACTAAAGGAGTTCACCTGACCAGGTATCTGTTATGACCCCAATGGCGAGGGTCTCAGAAATATCAGCAAGTCTGCGAAGTACAAAAATCCAGCTCATAGGTCAGTGGTAACTGGGTTGACCATATATCTACTCCTAACGCCAACACTAGAAGTAGCCGGGGAACATGCCTACGTTGGTCGCTATATGTCTCGCGCCAGCCGGAGAGCTAACTACCCCTAGAAGAGGAAAACAAAGACCTCTCTTGCCTCCAGAGAAAGGACCCCAAAAGTAGGATACAAGCCCCCCACAAATAATAACGGTGAGGTAAGAGGAAATGACAAACACAGGGATGAACTAGGTTTAGCAAAGAGAGGCCCACTTACTAATAGCAGAATGTAGTAAGATAACTTATATGGTCAACAAAAACCCTATCAAAAATCCACACTGGAGATTCAAGAACCCCCGAACCGTCTAACGGCCCGGGGGGAGAACACCAGCCACCCTAGAGCTTCCAGCAAGGTCAGGATACAGATTATATACAAGCTGGACAGAAATGCAAACAAAAACAAAATAGCAAAAAGCAAGAAAGCGGACTTAGCTTAATCAACACAGGAACCAGGATCAGTAGACAAGAGCACTACAGATTAGCTCTGATATCAACGTTGCCAGGCATTGAACTGAAGGTCCAGGGAGCTTATATAGCAACACCCCTGACCTAACGACCCAGGTGAGCATACAAGGGATGAATGACATACCCAGAGTCAAATCACTAGTAGCCACTAGAGGGAGCCAAAAGGTAAATTCACAACAGTACCCCCCCCTTAGTGAGGGGTCACTGAACCCTCACCAAGACCACCAGGGCGATCAGGATGAGCGGCGTGAAAGGCACGAACTAAATCGGCCGCATGCACATCAGAGGCGACCACCCAGGAATTATCCTCCTGACCATAGCCCTTCCAC
Source organism: Ranitomeya variabilis (assembly GCF_051348905.1). Taxonomy (NCBI): domain Eukaryota; kingdom Metazoa; phylum Chordata; class Amphibia; order Anura; family Dendrobatidae; genus Ranitomeya; species Ranitomeya variabilis. The sequence goes on along the minus strand of NC_135233.1, from coordinate 213,271,960 downwards.
TTGACCAGGTACTGAAGCCTCCGCCTGGAGAGACGAGAATCTAAGATCTTCTCCACCACGTACTCCAACTCGCCCTCAACCAACACCGGAGCAGGAGGCTCAGCAGAAGGAACCACAGGCACAACGTACCGCCGCAACAAGGACCTATGAAATACGTTGTGAATGGCAAACGACACCGGAAGATCCAGGCAAAAGGATACAGGATTAAGGATTTCCAATATCTTGTAAGGACCAATGAATCGAGGCTTAAATTTGGGAGAGGAGACCTTCATAGGAACAAATCGAGAAGACAGCCATACTAAATCCCCAACACGAAGTCGGGGACCCACACCGCGGCGGCGGTTGGCAAAACGCTGAGCCTTCTCCTGTGACAACTTCAGGTTGTCCACCACATGATTCCAGATCCGCTGCAACCTATCCACCACAGAATCCACTTCAGGACAGTCAGAAGGCTCCACATGTCCCGAGGAAAAACGAGGATGGAAACCAGAGTTGCAGAAAAATGGCGAAACCAAGGTGGCAGAACTAGCCCGGTTATTAAGGGCAAATTCAGCCAACGGCAAGAAGGTCACCCAATCATCCTGATCAGAAGAGACAAAACACCTCAAATACGCCTCCAGAGTCTGATTAGTTCGTTCCGTTTGTCCGTTAGTCTGTGGATGAAAAGCGGACGAAAACGACAAATCAATGCCCATCCTACCACAAAAGGATCGCCAGAACCTGGAAACAAACTGGGATCCTCTGTCCGACACAATATTCTCAGGAATGCCGTGCAAACGAACCACGTTCTGGAAGAACACAGGAACCAGATCAGAAGAGGAAGGCAGCTTAGGCAAAGGAACCAGATGGACCATCTTGGAGAAACGATCACATATCACCCAGATGACAGACATGCCCTGAGACACCGGAAGATCTGAAATGAAATCCATAGAGATGTGTGTCCAAGGTCTCTTCGGGACAGGCAAGGGCAAGAGCAACCCGCTGGCACGAGAACAGCAAGGCTTAGCTCGAGCACAAGTACCACAGGACTGCACAAATGACCGCACATCCCTTGACAAGGAAGGCCACCAAAAGGACCTGGCCACCAGATCTCTGGTGCCAAAAATTCCCGGGTGCCCTGCCAACACTGAGGAATGAACCTCGGAAATGACTCTGCTGGTCCATTTAGCAGGCACAAACAATCTGTCAGGTGGACAAGAGTCAGGCCTACCAGCCTGAAATCTCTGCAACACACGTCGCAGATCTGGAGAAATAGCTGACAAGATAACTCCTTCCTTAAGAATACCCACAGGTTCAGCGACTCCAGGAGCATCAGGCACAAAGCTCCTAGACAGAGCATCGGCCTTCACATTCTTAGAACCTGGTAAATACGAGACCACAAAGTCAAAACGGGAGAAAAACAATGACCAGCGGGCCTGTCTAGGATTAAGGCGTTTAGCAGACTCGAGATACATCAGATTTTTGTGATCAGTCAAGACCACCACACGATGCTTAGCACCCTCGAGCCAATGACGCCACTCCTCAAATGCCCACATCATAATTTCGCTCTGCCGGCGAAAACTTCCTAGAGAAAAAGGCACAAGGTCTCATAGTAGAGCAACCAGGGCCTCTCTGCGACAAAACGGCCCCTGCCCCAATCTCCGAAGCATCCACCTCAACCTGAAAGGGAAGTGAGACGTCAGGCTGGCACAAAACAGGCGCCGAAGTAAACCGGCGTTTCAACTCCTGGAAAGCCTCCACGGCAGCAGGAGCCCAGTTAGCTACATCAGAGCCTTTCTTGGTCATATCCGTCAGCGGTTTAACAACGCTAGAGAAATTTGCGATAAAACGACGGTAGAAGTTAGCAAAACCCAAGAACTTCTGAAGACTCTTAACTGACGAGGGTTGAGTCCAATCATGAATAGCTCGGACCTTGACTGGATCCATCTCCACAGCAGAAGGGGAAAAAATGAACCCCAAAAAGGGAACCTTCTGTACACCAAAGAGACACTTTGAGCCTTTTACAAACAAAGAATTTTCACGCAAAATCTCAAAAACCATCCTGACCTGCTCCACATGCGAGTCCCAATCATCAGAAAAAACCAGAATATCATCCAGATAAACAATCAAAAATTTATCCAGATACTTCCGGAAAATGTCATGCATGAAGGACTGAAAAACTGAAGGTGCATTAGAGAGCCCAAATGGCATCACCAAGTACTCAAAATGACCTTCGGGCGTATTGAATGCGGTTTTCCATTCATCGCCCTGCCTAATGCGCACAAGGTTGTACGCACCACGAAGGTCTATCTTGGTGAACCACTTGGCACCTTTAATCCGGGCAAACAAATCTGACAACAGCGGCAAAGGATACTGAAATTTGACAGTGATCTTATTTAAAAGCCGATAGTCAATACAAGGCCTCAAAGATCCGTCCTTTTTGGCCACAAAAAAGAATCCCGCACCAAGAGGGGAAGAAGAAGGACGGATATGCCCCTTCTCAAGAGACTCCTTGATATATGAACGCATCGCAGTATGTTCAGGTACCGACAGATTAAACAGTCTCCCCTTAGGAAACTTACTGCCAGGAATCAAATCTATAGCACAGTCACATTCTCTATGAGGAGGCAGTGCACTGGACTTAGACTCGCTGAAGACATCCTGATAATCAGACAAATACGCCGGAACTTCCGAAGGCGTAGAAGAAGCAATAGACAAGGGCAGGGAATCTCCATGAATTCCATGGCAGCCCCAACTAGACACTGACATAGCCTTCCAGTCCAAGACTGGATTATGGGTCTGTAACCATGGCAAACCCAAAACAACCAAATCATGCATTTTATGCAGAACAAGAAAACGTATTTCCTCCCGATGTTCGGGAGTCATGCACATGGTAACCTGTGTCCAAAACTGCGGTTTATTTTTTGCCAATGGCGTAGAATCAATACCCCTAAGAGGGATAGGATTTTCCAATGGCTCCAGAACAAAACCGCAGCGCTTGGCAAATGACAGATCCATAAGGCTCAGGGCAGCAGAGTCCACAAACGCCATGACAGGATACGATGACAGTGAGCAAATCAAAGTTACAGATAGAATAAATTTAGGTTGCAAATTACCAATGGCGACCGGACTAACAACCTTAGTAAGACGTTTAGAGCATGCTGAGATAACATGTGTAGAATCACCACAGTAGTAACACAAGCCATTCTGGCGTCTATGAATTTTCCGCTCACTTCTAGTCAGGATTCTATCACATTGCATTAAATCAGGTGCCTGTTCAGACAACACCATGAGGGAATTTGCGGTTTTGCGCTCCCGCAACCGCCGGTCAATTTGAATAGCCAGCGCCATGGAATCATTCAGACCTGTGGGAATGGGAAAACCCACCATCACATTCTTAATGGCTTCAGAAAGGCCATTTCTAAAATTTGCAGCCAATGCACACTCGTTCCACTGGGTCAGCACGGACCATTTCAGAAATTTTTGGCAATACACTTCAGCCTCGTCCTGGCCCTGAGACATAGCCAGCAAGGCTTTTTCTGCCTGAATCTCAAGATTGGGTTCCTCATAAAGCAAACCGAGCGCCAGAAAAAACGCATCAATATCAGCCAATGCCGGATCTCCTGGCGCCAGCGAGAAAGCCCAATCCTGAGGGTCGCCCCGTAAAAAAGAAATAACAATTTTCACTTGCTGAGCAGAGTCTCCAGAGGAACAGGGTCTCAGGGACAAAAACAATTTACAATTATTCCTGAAATTTCTAAACTTAAATCGGTCTCCGGAAAACAGTTCAGGAATCGGTATCTTAGGTTCTGACATAGGATTTCTGGTAACATAATCTTGTATGCCCTACACACGAGCAGCAAGCTGGTCCACACTTGTAATCAAGGTCTGGACATTCATGTCTGCAGCAATCACAAGCCACTCAGAGGTAAAGGGGAAAAGAAAAAAAAAATGAGAGAGAGAAAAAAAAACTCAGAACTTTCTTTCTTATAATCCCGCTTCTGCAATGCATTTAACATTTAATACTGGCCTGGCAAACTGTTATGACCCCAATGGCGAGGGTCTCAGAAATATCAGCAAGTCTGCGAAGTACAAAAATCCAGCTCATAGGTCAGTGGTAACTGGGTTGACCATATATCTACTCCTAACGCCAACACTAGAAGTAGCCGGGGAACATGCCTACGTTGGTCGCTATATGTCTCGCGCCAGCCGGAGAGCTAACTACCCCTAGAAGAGGAAAACAAAGACCTCTCTTGCCTCCAGAGAAAGGACCCCAAAAGTAGGATACAAGCCCCCCACAAATAATAACGGTGAGGTAAGAGGAAATGACAAACACAGGGATGAACTAGGTTTAGCAAAGAGAGGCCCACTTACTAATAGCAGAATGTAGTAAGATAACTTATATGGTCAACAAAAACCCTATCAAAAATCCACACTGGAGATTCAAGAACCCCCGAACCGTCTAACGGCCCGGGGGGAGAACACCAGCCACCCTAGAGCTTCCAGCAAGGTCAGGATACAGATTATATACAAGCTGGACAGAAATGCAAACAAAAACAAAATAGCAAAAAGCAAGAAAGCGGACTTAGCTTAATCAACACAGGAACCAGGATCAGTAGACAAGAGCACTACAGATTAGCTCTGATATCAACGTTGCCAGGCATTGAACTGAAGGTCCAGGGAGCTTATATAGCAACACCCCTGACCTAACGACCCAGGTGAGCATACAAGGGATGAATGACATACCCAGAGTCAAATCACTAGTAGCCACTAGAGGGAGCCAAAAGGTAAATTCACAACAGTATCACAGTCACACATTACACTTCACACTCCGGCCACCAGGGGGAGCAAAAGGTTCTATTTACTAGGCCACTCCTCACACTCTGGTAAAACTGGGGGTTGGATAGAAAGTTAGGGAGAAAGCTGACTGGGTTTTGCCCAGGCAACATCCAGTGAGAGAGGGTATTGCGGGGAAAGATTCAGGGGGGTCCCTGTCAGGGGTGGGATCCTGACAGAGGCCTAGCAAGAGACAGATCGTTATGGAGCCGCGCCTGCACTTCATTGCGGCGGCATCTTAAGAAAGGACAAGAAGCAAAGTATATTGTGGAGAAGTGAGAAACGAGATCACAGCAACAAAGGAGATAATACCAGGAGGAGTCGTGCCCTAAGATCGTGGCAACATCCTTCTGAGGCGCGTAGCCGGTGGCCAGAACACCGAGGGAGTACTGGCTCTACGCTTTACTTCAATCACGGCAGGGCAGTTGACTTTAGGTTGGCTGTCTCACCTTTTCACCTAAGCAGACAACGGAGGCAAATTGTGAGAGAGGGGCATCTCTAGGGTCCCTATAAAATAGCTCCAGGCCTACCCCCGTCATACGGGTGCGTTCTATCCAAACTGGGGGACGGAGAGAGAGAGAACATCAGAAACAGACACAAGAGTTGTGAGGACTATCCCGTGGTGCTCAGCAGGGAGGTACTACAACACACAGGCGCAAGTAGGAAAGCTACTGATTTCCACCTGCAAAGGGAACTCTGGATGTGCCTTCGGACCGGCCGGTCTCAGCAAGCCCTGTTAGCAGTGCTCTGGATTGTGGATGCAGAAGTCTACAGTAAAAGGTAAAGAGACTGCAACCTTGTGTCCTCGTTGTTTGCTGCGACCTAAACCACCACCACCTACACCTTTAATTGGACGCCCCTTAGCAGGGCCACGGACCGGGTTGGGCCACCGTGACATCCCCAGAGCCGCGACAGAGGAGGGACCCGGTACTGAGTACCCCATTGCCCTGCGTCTGGGGGCGCTCCAAACTTGGCATCACGAACAGGATCTACTTAAGCCTGAAAATCAGGTCATGTGTGCCTTGGAACTGCTACTGAATTGTGCTTGAATCGTGATTTATTGCAAAGACTGTGTATTGCTATTTGCCACCAAAAATTCCCACCAAAACCGCCGCCATTGCAGCGCCATGAGGGGCGCAGGAGAAGGAGAAGGGCGTGTCATGGGAGGGAACTACCCAAGTGGCGCCGAAAGTGATGACCGCCCCCTCCGACTACTGTTGCGAGAAGACGACATGCCCCGAAGTACGGGAGAACCGCCCCCTGATTTGCAACGGTGGGAACCAAGAGGGGAAGGAGCTCCACCCGCAGAAGATGGCAGAACCATGTGTGTGTGTAGCTGCCGATCGCGAAACAGCGAGGGTGACCAGCGAGTACCTGAACGACGACGAAGTGACCCCGGGTTCTCCCCACCGACCAGAGGCAGATCCGAACCCACCGCAGCTGGAGGATCCGGACCTCTTGGAGTCGCAGGCGGAGGAGCCGAGTCAACCTATCCCGAACATGGAGCCAGACGATGTGAAGCAATGGAAGTCGGGGCTGTCCCAGAGGGTCGCATCGGAAGAACCGCGGTCCGAACCGCTGCCGACTCCGATGTCCTCGTCAATGGAACGGGCCAGCATTGATGGAACCACATCAGATGCAGGTATGGAAAGCGCCCCTGCCCCACCGACCGATCCTTCTCGCGCGACCGCTCCCCGTCCCGGCAATGACCTGTTCTTCTCCGCTGAGCTGGTAGTGATAACCCCCGACACTATGGAGAAGCTGGTGCCTCCGTTACCGACAACTATGGGGGAACCACTAGATGTGAGCTCAGAGGGGGTGATCTTCCGATGGGATACCCCAAGGATTGGATCAGACGGGGCCAGACAGGAGGGCCTCAGCATTGCTGTGCTCACCTGGGAACAATATAAACAATGCTTAATTCTACACTGGAAAAACTGAAAAGAGACAGAACAAAGTAACCCACCGAAAGTACCAGAACTAAAGACTGAACGCGGTAAGAAGAACTTGGTAAAACAGGGGACTGTACTAGCCTTTCACCCGAAATGGGGTTGGGGCTCTATACAGGAACCGGGACTGCCGACTGAAGTCTTTTTTACCAGTTACAACGTGAAGACCCCGTCCCGCAACAGATGTGACAACCAACTTCTATGTAAAGGGGACCAGGTGACCTACACTCGCCATCGGAGTGCGCAAGGGTGGTGTGCTCGGAACGTCCAACGATGCGAGCCTGCAGTGGCGCCACCTGCTGTCCTGACTACGGCTAACTCTAACTTGACAAACTCTACTACTATCACCACTGTGTGCATTATTGCTGCTACTGAACTTGCTACCAAAGCTGACATCCGAATTCAGACCCCTGGTGACCTGGCCGCACCGGAGAGACGAACCACTGATACTAACACCACATCAGATGAGGACACGGAATCGAAGCTTTCCCGGTCAGGAAGCGTTCGCTACCGAATGATGCCTTGCAACCTACTATGAGAATAAACCTCGGAACCACGAGTATGTGAATAGTTAACTGTTTGTTTTCCTGCTGTTTTGCTGCTAAAACCCGACCAGGGCTAGTTCTTAAAGGGATCCCTTCTTTTACCCGGGATCCCTATTGTTTTATGTTTTTGCACAAGTTTTCCATATTGTTCTAAAAGACTGCCGAATCATGGACGGTAAATGATTCACAAACTGTTGCTGTATATAGTTTGCACCTTCTTAAAGGTGCCCCCTACTGGTTTTACAAAAAGAAGAGCTTTTTGAAGAGACTGTTCCTGAGTACAGCACAGAAGTTCTTGCTTTTAAACGGACTTGCAAATGGAGAATTTGCACTACCTCAGAAGAGACTTGTTACCCTCTTAAAGGAAATGTCTAATTGTTGCTCTTAGTTTAAACTATAATGTTGCCTTAACCCCTTCCCGACCTGTGACACAGCGTGTGCGTCATGAAAGTCGGTGCCAATCCGACCTGTGACGCATATGCTGTGTCACAGAATGATCGCGTCCCTGCAGGTCGGGTGAAAGGGTTAATTCCAATTTCACCCGATCTGCAGGGACAGGGGGAGTGGTACTTCAGCCCAGGGGGGGTGGCTTTGCCCCCCCCTTGGCTACGATCACTCTGATTGGCTGTTGAAAGTGAAACAGCCAATCAGAGCAATCTGTAATATTTCACCTATGAAAATTGGTGAAATATTACAATCCAGCCATGGCCGATGCTGCAATAGCATCTGCCATGGCTGGAGACCCCGATCTGCCCCCCCCCCACCGCCACCGATCTCCTCCTCTCCGTCCTGTCATGTCCCATGCTCCCCTCCGTCTTCCTGTCCGCTCCCCCGTCCTCTTGTCTGCTCCCCCCATGCTCCAATCCCCCCGTGCTCCGATCGCACCCCCCCATACTTACCGAGCTCCAATGCCCCTCCCGGTGTCCTTGGTCTTCTCCATGGGCGCTGCCATCTTCCAAAATGGCGGGCGCATGAGCAGTGCGCCCGCTGAATCTGCCGGCCGGCAGATTCTTTCCAGGTACATTTTGATCGCTGTGATAGGTTCTATCACAGCGATCAAAATAAAAAAAATAGTAAATAACCCCCCCCCCTTTATCACCCCCATAGGTAGGGACAATAATAAAATACAGAAATTATATTTATTTTTGTTTTTCCATTAGGGTTTGGGTTAGGGGTAGGGTTAGGGGTAGGGTTAGGGTTGCACCTAGGGTTAGGGTTGCACTTAGGGTTAGGGTTGAACTTAGGGTTAGGGTTGCACTTAGGGTTGCACTTAGGGTTAGGGTTGCACTTAGGGCTAGGGTTGCACTTAGGGCTAGGGTTGCACTTAGGGTTGCACTTAGGGTTAGGGTTGCACTTAGGGATAGGGTTGCACTTAGGGTTGCACTTAAGGATAGGGTTGCACTTAGGGTTAGGGTTGCACTTAGGGTTAGGGTTGCACTTAGGGTTAGAGTTGCACTTAGGGCTAAGGTTGCACTTAGGGCTAGGGTTGCACTTAGGGCTAGGGTTGCACTTAGGGCTAGGGTTAGAATTAGGGTTAGGGTTAGAATTAGGGTTAGAATTAGGGTTAGGGTTGCAATTAGGGTTAGGGTTACAATAAGGGCTAGGGTTGGAATTAGGCTACTTTCACACTAGCGTTAACTGCAATACGTCGCAAATGCGTCATTTTGCCGAAAATACGCATCCAGCAAAAGTTCTTGCTGGATAAATTTTTTCGTCATAGACTAACATTAGCGACGCATTTGCGACGCATTGCCAAACGTCGCGTCCGTTTTGCGACACTTGGGCGTGTGGTAGCGGACCGTCGGGAGAAAAAAACGTTACATGTAACGTTTTTTGCTCCCGACGGTCCGCTTTTTCCGACCGCGCATGCGCGGCCGGACCTCCGCCCCCACCTCCCCGCACTTCCCCGCACCTCACAATGGGGCAGCGGATGCGTGGGAAAAATGCATCCGCTGCCCCCGTTGTGCGGCGGAGACCACGCTAGTGTCGGGAACCTCGGTCCGACGCACAGCGACGGGTTGTTCCCGACGCTAGTGTGAAAGTAGCCTTAGGGTTAGAATTAGGCTATGTGCACACGGTGCGGATTTGGCTGCGGATCCGCAGCGGATTGGTCGCTGCGGATTCGTAGCAGTTTTCCATCACGTTTACAGTACAACGTAAACCTATGGAAAAGCAAATCCGCTGTGCCCATGGTGAGGAAAATACAGCGTGGAAACGCTGCGTTGTATTTTCCGAGGCATGTCAATTCTTTGTGCGGATTCCGCAGCGTTATACACCTGCTCCATAATAGGAATCCGCGGGTGAAATCCACACAAAAAACACTGGAAATCCGCTGTAAATCCGCAGGTAAAGCGCAATGCGTTTTACCTGCAGATTTTTCAAAAACGGTGCGAAAAATCCGCACACAAATTCGCAACGTGGGCTCATAGCCTTAGGGTTAGGGTTGGAATTAGAGTTAGGGTTGGAATTAGGGTTAAGACTAGGGTTACGGGTGTGTTGGGGTTAGTGTTGGAGTTAGAATTGAGGGGTTTCCACTGTTTAGGCACATCAGGGGTCTCCAAACGCGACATGGTGCCACCATTAATTCCAGCCAATCTTGCGTTGAAAAAGTCAAATGGTGCTCTCTCCATTCCGAGTCCCGACGTGTGCCCAAACAGTGGTTTACCCCCACATATGGGGTACCAGCGTACTCAGGAGAAACTGGACAACAAATATTGGGGTCCAATTTCTCCTGTAACCCTTGGGAAAATAAAAAATTGCGGGCTAAAAAATTATTTTTGAGGAAAGAAAAATTATTTTTTATTTTCACAGCTCTGCGTTATAAACTTTTGTGAAGCACTTGGGGGTTCAAAGTGCTCACCACACATCTAGATAAGTTCCATTGGGGGTCTAGTTTCCAAAATGGGGTCACTTATGGGGGGTTTCTACTGTTTAGGCACATCAGGGGCTCTGCAAATGCAACGTGACGCCCGCAGAGCATTCCATCAAAGTCTGCATTTCAAAACGTCACTACTTCATTTCCGAGCCCCGGCATGTGCCCAAACAGTGGTTTACCCCCACATATGGGGTATCAGCGTACTCAGGAGAAACTGGACAACAACTTTTGGGGTCAAATTTCTCCTGTTACCCTTGGGAAAATAAAAAATTGCGGGCTAAAAATCATTTTTGAGAAAATAAAAATTATTTTTTATTTTCATGGCTCTGCGTTATAAACTTCTGTGAAGCACTTTGGGGTTCAAAGTGCTCACCACACATCTAGATTAGTTCCTTGGGAGGTCTAGTTTCCAAAATGGGGTCACTTGTGGGGGAGCTCCTATGTTTAGGCACACAGGGGCTCTCCAAACGCGACATGGTGTCCGCTAATGATTGGAGCTAATTTTCCATGCAAAAAGCCAAATGGCTTGCCTTCCCTTCTGAGCCTTGCCGTGCGCCCAAACAGTGGTTTACCCCCACATATGGAGTATCAGCGTACTCAGGACAAACTGGACAACAACACTTGGGGTCCAATTTCTCCTGTTACCCTTGGGAAAAAAAAAATTCCGGGCTAAAAAATCATTTTTGAGGAAAGAAAAATTATTTTTTATTTTCATGGCTCTGCGTTATAAACTTCTGTGAAGCACCTGGGGGTTTAAAGTGCTCACTATGCATCTAGATACGTTCCTTTGGCGGTCTAGTTTCCAAAATGGGGTCACTTGTGGGGGAGCTCCAATGTTTAGCGACACAGGGGCTCTCAAAACGCGACATGGTGTCCGCTAACGATGGAGATAATTTTTCATTCAAAAAGTCAAATGGTGCTCCTTCCCTTCCGAGCCTTACCATGTGCCCAAACAGTGGTTTACCTCCACATGTGAGGTATCGGTGTATTCAGGAGAAATTGCCCAACAAATTTTAGGATCCATTTTATCCTGTTGCCCATGTGAAAATGAAAAAATTGAGGCAAAAAGAATTTTTTGGTGAAAAAACAGTACTTTTTCATTTTTACGGATCAATTTGTGAAGCACCTGGGGGTTTAAAGTGCTCACTATGCATCTAGATAAGTTTCTTGGGGCGTCTAGTTTCCAAAATGGGGTCATTTGTGGGGGAGCTCCAATGTTTAGGCACACGGGGGCTCTCCAAACGCGACATGGTGTCCGCTAAAGATTGCGCCAATTTTTCATTCAAAAAGTCAAATGGTGCTCCTTCGCTTCCATGCCCTGTCGTGCACCCAAACAGTGGTTTACCCCCACATATGAGGTATCAGCATACTCAGGACAAATTGGACAACAACGTTCGTGGTCCAGTTTCTCCTTTTACCCTTGGGAAAATAAAAAATTGTTGCTAAAAGATCATTTTTGTGACTAAAAAGTTAAATGTTCATTTTTTCCTTCCATGTTGCTTCTGCTGCTGTGAAACACCTGAAGGGTTAATAAACTTCTTGAATGTGGTCTTGAGCACCTTGAGGGGTGCAGTTTTTAGAATGCTGTCACTGGGGTATGGGTATTTTCAGCCATATAGAACCCTCAAACTGACTTCAAATGTGAGGTGGTCCGTAAAAAAAAGTGGTTTTGTATATTTTGTTGTAAAAATGTGAAATCACTGGTCAAATTTTAACCCTTATAACTTCCTAGCAAAAAAAAATGTTGTTTCCAAAATTGTGCTGATGTAAAGTAGACATGTGGGAAATGTTATTTATTAACTATTTTGTGTCACATAACTCTCTGGCTTAACAGAATAAAAATTAAAAATGTGAAAATTGCGAAATTTACTAAATTTTTGCCAAATTTCCGTTTTTTTCACAAATAAACGCAGAAATTATCGACCTAAATTTACCACTAACATGAAGCCCAATATGTCACGAAAAAACAATCTCAGAACCGCTAGGATCCGTTGAAGCGTTCCTGAGTTATTACCTCATAAAGGGACACTGGTCAGAATTGCAAAAAATGGCCAGGTCATTAAGGTCAAAATAGGCTGGGTCATGAAGGGGTTAAGAGAGTTGAATAGTGATAATTAGGGTTGAGGGAAACGGGTCGTTCATTTTCAAAAGTCGCCGACTTTTGGCAAAGTCGGGTTTCATGAAACCCGGTCCGACCCCTGTGCGGGGTCGGCCATGCGGTACGCGACTTTCGCGCCAAAGTCGCATTTCAATGACGTGAAAAGCGCCATTTCTCAGCCAATGAAGGTGAACGCAGAGTGTGGGCATCATGATGACATAGGTCCTGGTCCCCACCATCTTAGAGAAGGGCATTGCAGTGATTGGCTTGCTGTCTGCGGCGTCACCGGGGCTATAAAGGGGCGTTCCCGCCGACCGCCATCTCACTGCTGCTGATCTGAGCTTAGGGAGAGGTTGCTGCCGCTTCGTCAGAAGCAGGGATAGCGTTAGGCAGGGTCCATTAACCACCAAACCGCTTGTGCTGTAGCGATTTCCACTGTCCAACACCACCTTCGGTGTGCAGGGACAGTGGAAGCTACATTTTTTTTTTTTTCCTCAGCGCTGTAGCTCATTGGGCTGCCCTAGAAGGCTCCCTGATAGCTGCATTGCTGTGTGTACGCCACTGTGCAAACCAACTGCTTTTTTCAAAGCACAAATCCTCTTGTTCCTTCCTTTCTGCACAGCTATCTTTTTTGTTTGTCCACACTTTTTATTTAATTTGTGCATCAGTCCACTCCTTATTGCTGCCTGCCATACCTGGCTGAGATTACTGCAGGGAGATAGTAATTGTAGGACAGTCCCTGTTTTTTTTTTTTTTGTGGGAGATTAAGATTGGCATTTCTGCTAGAGTGCCATCCCTGTGTGTGCCATCTCTCACTCAGTGGGCCATAGAAAGCCTATTAATTTTTTTGCTTGATTTGGGTTCTAAAATCTACCTGAAAAAAAATCACTACATCAATCAGTGGGAGAAAAATATTGGCCTCAGGGCTTGTGTGCCACTCCTGACTCCTGTGTGTGCCATCTCTCACTCAGTGGGCCATAGAAAGCCTATTAATTTTTTTTGCTTGATTTGGGTTCTAAAATCTACCTGAAAAAAAATCACTACATCAATCAGTGGGAGAAAAATATTGGCCTCAGGGCTTGTGTGCCACTCCTGACTCCTGTGTGTGCCATCTCTCACTCAGTGGGCCATAGAAAGCCTATTCATTTTTTTGCTTGATTTGGGTTCTAAAATCTACCTGAAAAAAAATCACTACATCAATCAGTGGGAGAAAAATATTGGCCTCAGGGCTTGTGTGCCACTCCTGACTCCTGTGTGTGCCATCTCTCACTCAGTGGGCCATAGAAAGCCTATTAATTTTTTTGCTTGATTTGGGTTCTAAAATCTACCTGAAAAAAAATCACTACATCAATCAGTGGGAGAAAAATATTGGCCTCAGGGCTTGTGTGCCACTCCTGACTCCTGTGTGTGCCATCTCTCACTCAGTGGGCCATAGAAAGCCTATTAATTTTTTTGCTTGATTTGGGTTCTAAAATCTACCTGAAAAAAAATCACTACATCAATCAGTGGGAGAAAAATATTGGCCTCAGGGCTTGTGTGCCACTCCTGACTCCTGTGTGTGCCATCTCTCACTCAGTGGGCCATAGAAAGCCTATTAATTTTTTTGCTTGATTTGGGTTCTAAAATCTACCTGAAAAAAAATCACTACATCAATCAGTGGGAGAAAAATATTGGCCTCAGGGCTTGTGTGCCACTCCTGACTCCTGTGTGTGCCATCTCTCACTCAGTGGGCCATAGAAAGCCTATTCATTTTTTTGCTTGATTTGGGTTCTAAAATCTACCTGAAAAAAAATCACTACATCAATCAGTGGGAGAAAAATATTGGCCTCAGGGCTTGTGTGCCACTCCTGACTCCTGTGTGTGCCATCTCTCACTCAGTGGGCCATAGAAAGCCTATTAATTTTTTTGCTTGATTTGGGTTCTAAAATCTACCTGAAAAAAAATCACTACATCAATCAGTGGGAGAAAAATATTGGCCTCAGGGCTTGTGTGCCACTCCTGACTCCTGTGTGTGCCATCTCTCACTCAGTGGGCCATAGAAAGCCTATTAATTTTTTTGCTTGATTTGGGTTCTAAAATCTACCTGAAAAAAAATCACTACATCAATCAGTGGGAGAAAAATATTGGCCTCAGGGCTTGTGTGCCACTCCTGACTCCTGTGTGTGCCATCTCTCACTCAGTGGGCCATAGAAAGCCTATTAATTTTTTTGCTTGATTTGGGTTCTAAAATCTACCTGAAAAAAAATCACTACATCAATCAGTGGGAGAAAAATATTGGCCTCAGGGCTTGTGTGCCACTCCTGACTCCTGTGTGTGCCATCTCTCACTCAGTGGGCCATAGAAAGCCTATTAATTTTTTTGCTTGATTTGGGTTCTAAAATCTACCTGAAAAAAAATCACTACATCAATCAGTGGGAGAAAAATATTGGCCTCAGGGCTTGTGTGCCACTCCTGACTCCTGTGTGTGCCATCTCTCACTCAGTGGGCCATAGAAAGCCTATTAATTTTTTTGCTTGATTTGGGTTCTAAAATCTACCTGAAAAAAAATCACTACATCAATCAGTGGGAGAAAAATATTGGCCTCAGGGCTTGTGTGCCACTCCTGACTCCTGTGTGTGCCATCTCTCACTCAGTGGGCCATAGAAAGCCTATTAATTTTTTTGCTTGATTTGGGTTCTAAAATCTACCTGAAAAAAAATCACTACATCAATCAGTGGGAGAAAAATATTGGCCTCAGGGCTTGTGTGCCACTCCTGACTCCTGTGTGTGCCATCTCTCACTCAGTGGGCCATAGAAAGCCTATTAATTTTTTTGCTTGATTTGGGTTCTAAAATCTACCTGAAAAAAATCACTACATCAATCAGTGGAGAAAAATATTGGCCTCAGGGCTTGTGTGCCACTCCTGACTCCTGTGTGTGCCATCTCTCACTCAGTGGGCCATAGAAAGCCTTTTTTTATTATTTGGTTTCTAAATTGTCCCTGAAAAAATCATTTTATCTTATTTGGTTTCTAAAGTCTCCCTGAAAAAAAAAAAAAATTAAAACAGTGGGAGATTAATATTGCCCTTTCTGCTTGTGTGCCAGTCTTGACTCCTGGGTGTGCCATCTCTCTCTCTCAAATTGTGGGCCATAGAAAGCCTATTAATTTTTTTGTTTGATTTGGGTTCTAAAATCTACCTGAAAAAAATCACTACATCAATCAGTGGGAGAAAAATATTGGCCTCAGGGCTTGTGTGCCACTCCTGACTCCTGTGTGTGCCATCTCTCACTCAGTGGGCCATAGAAAGCCTATTAATTTTTTTGCTTGATTTGGGTTCTAAAATCTACCTGAAAAAAAATCACTACATCAATCAGTGGGAGAAAAATATTGGCCTCAGGGCTTGTGTGCCACTCCTGACTCCTGTGTGTGCCATCTCTTACTCAGTGGGCCATAGAAAGCCTTTTTTATTATTATTATTATTATTTGGTTTCTAAATTGTCCCTGAAAAAATCATTTTATCTTATTTGGTTTCTAAAGTCTCCCTGAAAAAAAAATAAAATAAAATAGGTGGGAGATTAATATTGACATTTGTGCTTGAGTGACAGTCCTGCGTGTGTGGCATCTCTGTGATTTGGTGCCACAGAAAACAGAGTGTGTAACATTGGGCCTGATTTTCCTTGTGGTCTCACCAACCTGTAAAGGGATATTGAAATCATACTGAAGTTATAGCTCACCGTGTAAGTTGTTTGACAGCAACAAATAAAGTTACTTTGGTTAAGTTTTTAAAACAATGAGGAAGTCTTGTGCAAGAGGTCGTGGCAGTGGGCGTTCATTGTCAGCTGGTAATGATGGTAGTGGTAGTGGAGCATCAGGTGGTCGTGGGGATAAAAATATTCCACCTAAGTCTGGAGCTGTGGAGCCAGGTTCGTTGTCTGGCTACACAAGGCCTCGAACGCTCTCTTTTCTGGGAGTAGGAAAACCGCTTTTAAAGCCGGAGCAGCAACAGCAAGTTTTGGCTTACCTTGCAGACTCAGCCTCTAGCTCTTTTGCCTCCTCTTCTGAAACTGGTAAATGTAAAAACAGCGCGTCGCTTGTGGATGTTCACGGTCAGGGACAAGTCGCTTCCTTGTCCTCTTCAGCAAAAACAACAACAAGAGAGAAGGATGCAGCAGGCGACACAATGGGTTACTCCATGGAGCTCTTTACACATACCGTCCATGGCTTAGAAAGTGAAACACTTAACAGGCCATGCCCATTACAAGTAGATTCTGACATGGAGTGCACTGATGCACAGCCACAGCCAGAGTACTATGCTGCTCCTTTGACTCAGACCACAACATTGCCCTCTCTGGGTACTGATCCACAATCAGACCCTGATGAGACTATGTTGCCCCGCCACGAACGCTATACCACCGACCGACACGGTGACACAGACGAAGTTGCACATGAGCTCGAAGAGGAGGTAATAGATGACCCAGTTGTTGACCCCGATTGGCAGCCATTGGGGGAACAGGGTGCAGGCGGCAGTAGTTCAGAAGCGGAGGTGGAGGAGGGGCCGCAGCAGGCATCAACATCGCAACAGGTTCCATCTGCCGATCCCGTATCTGGGCCAAAACGCGTGTCAAAGCCAAAACCTGTTGGAGGACAGCGTGGCCATCCGGTTAAAGCTCAGTCTGCAATCCCTGAAAAGGGATCCCATGCTAGGAAGAGTGCAATCTGGCATTTTTTTAAACAACATCCAATTGATCAGCGCAAAGTCATCTGTCAAAAATGTTCAACTAGCTTAAGCAGAGGTCAGAATCTGAAAAGTCTCAATACTAGTTGCATGCATAGACACTTAACCACCATGAATTTTCAAGCCTGGACTAACTACCAAACGTCCCTTAAGGTTGTAGCACCCTCGGCCAATGAAGCTAGTCAGCAACGCAACATCCCTTCCGTCACTGTAAGGCCACCATTTTCCGCACCACCGGCAGTATCTGTGCAGGTTTCTTTGCCAGCCAAAAGCAGTCAGGGTCAGGGAATCACCAGTTTTGTAGGAGGAAATATTGCATCTAGGGCACCGGCGGAAACAATACCGTCTCCAACCGTCTCTCAGTCTGCCATGTCCACCGGCACACCCGAAAGTTCCACGATCTCCAGCTCTCCAGTCCAGCTCACCCTACATGAGACTCTGGTTAGAAAAAGGAAGTACTTATCCTCGCATCCGCGTACACAGGGTTTTAGCGCCCACATAGCTAGACTAATCTCGTTAGAGATGATGCCCTACCGTTTAGTTGAAAGCGAAGCTTTCAAAGCCCTGATGGAGTACGCTGAACCACGATACGAGCTACCCAGTCGACACTTTTTTTCCAGAAAAGCCATCCCAGCCCTGCACCAGCATGTTAAACAGCGCATCGTCCATGCACTCAGGCAATCTGTGAGTACAAAGGTGCACCTGACTACAGATGCATGGACCAGTAGGCATGGCCAGGGACGTTATGTGTCCATCATGGCACACTGGGTGAATGTGGTGGATGCAGGGTCCACAGGGGACATCAATTTCGGGACAGTTGTGCCTAGCCCACGGTCTAGGAAACAGTTGGCTGTAGGTGTTCGCACCTCCTCCTCCTCCTCCTCGTCCTCCTGCAGAAGCGACAGCTCTTCCACAGACCGCAGTCGGCCAACCACTCCATCGGCAGATGACACTGTTGCACACCAGTTGTCCCATTATGGGCCAGCTACTGGCAAGCGTCAGCAGGCTGTATTGGCTATGAAGTGTTTGGGCGACAACAGACACACCGCGGAAGTTCTGTCCGAGTTCTTGCAACAAGAAACGCTGTCGTGGCTGGGCACAGTAGATCTTGAGGCAGGCAAGGTAGTGAGTGATAACGGAAGGAATTTCATGGCTGCCATCTCCCTTTCCCAACTGAAACACATTCCTTGCCTGGCTCACACCTGAAACCTGGTGGTGCAGTGCTTATTGAAAACTTATCCTGGGTTCTCCGACCTGCTCCTCAAAGTGCGTGGACTTTGCTCACATATCCGACGTTCGCCTGTACACTCCAGCCGTATGCAGATGTAGCGCCCCCACCGCCGCAGGGCCGAGGGGTACCCGGTACCGGGCCTCTGAGTCTCTGCTCTGGGGTTGTCACGGCGGCTAGGCCCCGGTCCGTGACCCTGCCGTGGGGCGCACAGGGAATTACTAGGAGTGGATGGTGTTGGAAAGGCTGTGGTGGTGCGGTGCAGTAAATAACGAGGACACCAGGTTGCAGTCTCTTTACCTCTTTACTGAAGATCTCTGGGTCCTCAGTCCGGAACACGGTTCACCAGGCTGCGCAAGTCCGGCCGGTCCAATGGCACCTCCAGAGTTCTCTTCACAGGTGGAAATCGGTGCCTTCCTACTAGCGCTATGTGTTGTGGTCCTTCCCTGCTGTGCTTACGGAAAGTACCCCACAACTGTTGTGTCTGTTTCTGATGTTCCCTCACAACTCGATTAGATGATGTTCTGCTAATCCTCCGTCCCTCCCTGATGTTCTGGTTGGGACGGCACCCGTTTGACGGGTAGGCTCGGAGCT
This sequence comes from Ranitomeya variabilis, assembly GCF_051348905.1. NCBI lineage: Eukaryota > Metazoa > Chordata > Amphibia > Anura > Dendrobatidae > Ranitomeya > Ranitomeya variabilis. The sequence goes on along the minus strand of NC_135233.1, from coordinate 213,253,142 downwards.
CTTCCGGGACTCTAGAGTCGCCCCTCTCCACAAGTTGCCCCCCAAGACTGCATAGGTGATATGTGTTAGACAGCCCGCCTTAGACTGACTGTCCTGCCGCGGTTTGGAGTATTGCTTGAAGCTGAATATTATTCTACTCCCTTGGCGTTCCGGCCACCGGTAGTGCGCCTCAGTAGGATGTTGCTTCGGTCTTACAGCACGACTCCTACTGGTATTTCTCCTTTGCGTGATCTCGTTTCTCACTCAGCACAATCTATCTCGCTTCTAATCCTTTCTTGGGGACTGCCGCTACCCGGAGCAGGCACGGTCCCGTTACGTTCTTTCTTGTTGCCAAGCCTCTGTCAGGATCCCACCCCTGACAGAGACCCTACTGTATCTTCCCCCACAACACCCTCTGCCACAAGGTGTTGCCTGGTTCCAACCCAGTCAGCTTTCTGATCTAACTTCCTGCCTGACCCCCAGTTTACCCACTATGGTGGGGAGTGGCCTAATGAATAGCACCCTTAGCTCCCCCCGGAGGCCCAGCTGTGAAATGTATTGGTGTCTGTGATACCTGATCAGATGAACTCCTTCAGTGCCATCAGACGCACCATAGCTCCCCATAGTGGCGGAGCCACAGTACTGCAACGACCAGGACTCTGGGGCGCTGCACTCCCCCTGGTTAAACACAGTACTCCGGGACTGGGAAGAAAACAACAATACAAGTTAGCAAAAAGACATACAGTTTTGTTGAGTGCAATAACAATAAGTATACTTGAACAGGCTTCCCTTTATGGGAGGTAAGGACACTTGAACGTTACAAACATGGTTAACGTTATAAATTACAGGCTATAAATAACTCCTGTTACCCAACCGGGTATTCTACTAAGTGCAAAATTGTTGAACAATAATTTAACCCCTTAACGACCTTTGACGCATACGCTGCGTCATGAAAGTCGGTGCCAAAACGACCTATGACGCAGCGTATGCGTCATGGAATGATCGCGTCCCTGCAGATCGGGTGAAGGGGTTAACTCCTATTTTACCCGATCTGCAGGGAGAGGGGGAGTGGTGCTTCAGCCCAGGGGCTACGATCGCTCTGATTGGCTGTTGAAAGTGAAACTGCCAATCAGAGCGATTTGTAATATTTCACCTAAAAAACTGGTGAAATATTACAATCCAGCCATGGCCGATGCTGCAATAACATCGGCCATGGCTGGAAATACTAAAGTGCCCCCCCCCACACCCACCGATCGCCCCCCCAGTGCTCCGTTAGTCCTCCGGTCCCCTCCGTCCGCCTGCCGGCTCCCCCGTCCTGCTGTCCGCTCCCTCCTTGCTCAGATCCCCCCCCCCTGTGCTCCGATCACCCCCCCTGTGCTCCGATCCACCCCCCCACCACCCCTTCATACTTACCGATCCTCCCGGTGTCCGGCCGTCTCCTCCCTGGGCGCCGCCATCTTGGAAAATGGCGGGCGCATGCTCAGTGCGCCCGCCGAATCTGCCAGTCGGCAGATTCCTTACAGGTACATTTTGATCGCTGTGGTAGGTTCTATCACAGCGATCAAAATAAAAAAAATAATAAATAAATCCCCCCCCCCCTTTATCACCCCCATAGGGACAATAATAAAATAAAGAATTTATTTTTTTTTTTTTCCACTAGGGTTAGGGTTAGAACTAGGGTTAGAACTAGGGGTAGGGTTAGGGGTAGGGTTAGGGTTACGGGTAGGGTTAGGGGTAGGGTTATGGCATGTGCACACAGAGCGGATCGGCCGCGGATCCGCAGCGGATCGGCCGCGGATCCGCAGCGGATCCGCAGCGGATTGGCAGCGGATTGGCAGCGGATTGGCAGCGGATTGGCCGCGGATCCGCAGCGGATTGGCAGCGGACCCGCAGCGGATTGGCCGCGGATCCGCCGCGGATCCGCAGCGGATCCGCAGCGGATCCGCAGCGGATCCGCAACGGATCGGCAGCGGATCCGCAGCGGATTGGCCGCGGATCCACAGCGGATTGGCAGCGGATCCGCAGCGGATTGGCCGCGGATCCGCAGCGGATTGGCCGCGGATCCGCAGCGGATTGGCCGCGGATCCGCAGCGGATTGGCAGCGGATTGGCCGCGGATCCGCAGCGGATTGGCCGCTGCGAATTCGAAGCAGTTTTCCATCAGGTTTACAGTACCATGTACACCTAAGGAAAACCAAATCCGCTGTGCCCATGGTGCGGAAAATTCCGTGCAGAAACGCTGCGTTGTATTTTCCGCAGCATGTCAATTCTTTGTGCGGATTCCGCAGCGTTTTACACCTGTTCCTCAATAGGAATCCGCAGGTGAAATCCGCACAAAAAAACACTGGAAATCTGCTGTAAATCCGCAGGTAAAACGCAGTGCCTTTTACCTGCAGATTTTTCAAAAATCGTGCGGAAAAATCTCACACGAATCCGCAACGTGGGCACATAGCCTTAGGGTTAGGGTTGGAATTAGAGTTAGGGTTGGAATTAGGGCTAGGGTTTGAAATAGGGTTAAGATTAGGCTTGTGGTTAGGGTTACGGATAGGGTTAGGGGTGTGTTGGGGTTACAGTTGTGGTTAGGGTTGGGATTAGGGTTACGGTTGGGATTAGGGTTAGGATTAGGGTTGGAATTAGGGTTACGGGTGTGTTGCGGTTAGGGTTGTGGTTAGGGGTGTGTTGGGGTTAGGGTTGTGATTAGGGTTATGGCTACAGTTGGGATTAGGATTAGGGGTGTGTTGGGGTTAGTGTTGAAGTTAGAATTGAGGGGTTTCCACTGTTTAGGCACATCAGGGGTCTCCAAACGCAACATGGCGCCACCATTGATTCCAGCCAATCTTGCGTTCAAAAAGTCAAATGGTGCTCCCGCCCTTCCAAGCCCCGACGTGCGCCCAAACAGTGGTTTACCCCCACATTTGGGGTACCAGCGTACTCAGGACAAACTGGGCAACAACTGTTGGGGTCCAATTTCTCCTGTTACCCTTGCAAAAATAAAAAATTACTTGCTAAAACATAATTTTTGAGGAAAGAACAATTATTTTTTATTTTCACGGCTCTGCGTTATAAACTTCTGTGAAGCACTTGGGGGTTGAAAGTGCTCACCACACATCTAGATAAGTTCCTTCGGGGGTCTAGTTTCCAAAATGGGGTCACTTGTGGGGTGTTTCTACTGTTTAGGCACATCAGGGGCTCTGCAAATGCAATGTGACGCCCGCAGACCATTCCATCAAAGTCTGCATTTCAAATGTCACTACTTCCCTTCCGAGCCCTGACGTGCGCCCAAACAGTGGTTTACCCCCACATATGGGGTATCAGCGTACTCACAACAAACTGGGCAACAAATATTGGGGTCCAAATTCTCCTGTTACCCTTGTGAAAATAAAAAATTGCTTGCTAAAACATCTTTTTTGAGGAAAGAAAAATGATTTTTTATTTTCACGGCTCTGCGTTGTAAACTTCTGTGAAGCACTTGGGGGTTGAACGTGCTCACCACACATCTAGATAAGTTCCTTGGGGGGTCTAGTTTCCAAAATGGGGTCACTTGTGGGGGGTTTCTACTGTTTAGGCATATCAGGGGCTCTGCAAACGTAACATGATGCCCGCAGACCATTCCATCAAAGTCTGCATTCCAAAACGTCACTACTTCCCTTCCGAGCCCCGGCATGTGCCCAAACAGTGGTTTACCCCCACATATGGGGTATCAGCGTACTCAGGAGAAACTGGACAACAACTTTTGGGGTCCAATTTCTCCTGTTACTCTTGCAAAAATAAAAAATTCTGGGCTAAAAAAATATTTTTGAGGAAAGGAAACACATTTATTATTTTCACGGCTCTGCATTATAAACTTCTGTGAAGCACTTGGGGGTTCAAAGTGCTCACCACACATCTAGATAAGTTCCCTTGGGGGTCTAGTTTCCAAAATGGAGTCACTTGTGGGGAGTTCCTACTGTTTAGGCACATCAGGGGCTCTGCAAACGCAACATGATGCCCGCAGAGCATTCCATCAAAGTCTGCATTTCAAAACGTCACTACTTCCCTTCCGAACCCCGACGTGTGCCAAAACAGTGGTTTACCCCCACATATGGGGTATCAGCGTACTCAGGAGAAACTGGACAACAACTTTTGGGGTCCAATTTCTCCTGTTACTCTTGCAAAAATAAAAAAATTCTGGGCTAAAAAAATATTTTTGAGGAAAGGAAACACATTTTTTATTTTCACGGCTCTGCGTTATAAACTTCTGTGAAGCACTTGGGGGTTCAAAGTGCTCACCACACATCTAGATTAGTTCCTTGGGAGGTCTAGTTTCCAAAATGGGGTCACTTGTGCGGGAGCTCCAATGTTTAGGCACACAGGGGCTCTCCAAACGCGACATGGTGTCCGCTAATGATTGGAGCTAATTTTCCATTCAAAAAGCCAAATGGCGTGCCTTCCCTTCCGAGCCCTGCCGTGCGCCCAAACAGTGGTTTACCCCCACATATGGGGTATCATCGTACTCAGGACAAACTGGACAACAACATTTGGGATCCAATTTCTCCTATTACCCTTGGGAAAATAAAAAATTCTGGGCTAAAAATCATTTTTGAGGAAAGAAAAATTATTTTTTTATTTTCACGGCTCTGCGTTATAAACTTCTGTGAAGCACCTGGAGGTTATAAGTGCTCACTATGCATCTAGATAAGTTCCTTGGGGGGTCTAGTTTCCAAAATAGGGTCACTTGTAGGGGAGCTCCAATGTTTAGGCACACAGGGGCTCTCCAAACGCGACATGGTGTCCGCTAACGATTGGAGCTAATTTTCCATTCAAAAAGTCAAATGGCACGCCTCCCTTTCCGAGCCTTGCCGTGCACCCAAACAGTGGTTTACCCCCACATATGAGGTATCGGCATACTCAGGAGAAATTGCCCAACAAATTTTAGGATCCATTTTATCCTGTTGCCCATGTGAAAATGAAAGAATTGAGGCTAAAAGAAATTTTGTGTGAAAAAAAAGTACTTTTTCATTTTTGCGGATCAATTTGTGAAGCACCTGGGGGTTTAAAGTGCTCACTATGCCTCTAGATGAGTTCCTTGGGGGGTCTAGTTTCCAAAATGGGGTCACTTGTGGAGGAGCTCCAATGTTTAGGCACACAGGGGCTTTCCAAACGCGACATGGTGTCCGCTAACGATGGAGATAATTTTTCATTCAAAAAGTCAAATGGCACTCCTTCCCTTCCGAGCCTTACCATGTGCCCAAACAGTGGTTTACCCCCACATGTGAGGTATTGGTGTACTCAGGAGAAATTGCCCAACAAAATTTAGGATCCATTTTATCCTGTTGCCCATGTGAAAATGAAAAAATTGAGGCTAAAATAATTTTTTTGTGAAAAAAAAGTACTTTTTCATTTTTACGGATCAATTTGTGAAGCACCTGGGGGTTTAAAGTGCTCACTATGCTTCTAGATAAGTTCCTTGGGGGGTCTAGTTTCCAAAATGGGGTCACTTGTGGGGGAGCTCCAATGTTTAGGCACACGGGGGCTCTCCAAACGTGACATGGTGTGGGCTAAAGATTGGAGCCAATTTTTCATTCAAAAAGTCAAATGGCGCTCCTTCCCTTCCGAGCCCTGCCGTGCGCCCAAACAGTGGTTTACCCCCACATATGAGGTATCAGCGTACTCAGGACAAATTGGACAACAACGTCCGTGGTCCAGTTTCTCCTTTTACTGCTGGGAAAATAAAAAAATTGTTGCTAAAAGATCATTTTTGTGACTAAAAAGTTAAATGTTCATTTTTTCCTTCCATGTTGCTTCTGCTGCTGTGAAACACCTGAAGGGTTAATAAACTTCTTGAATGTGGTTTTGAGCACCTTGAGGGGTGCAGTTTTTAGAATGGTGTCACTTTTGGGTATTTTCAGCCATATAGAACCCTCAAAATGACTTCAAATGTGAGGTGGTCCCTAAAAAAAATGGTTTTGTAAATTTTGTTGTAAAAATAAGAAATCACTGGTCAAATTTTAACCCTTATAACTTCCTAGCAAAAAAAAAAAATGTTTCCAAAATTGTGCTGATGTAAAGTAGACATGTGGGAAACGTTATTTATTAACTATTTTGTGTCACATAACTCTCTGGTTTAACAGAATAAAAATTCAAAATGTGAAAATTGCGAAATTTTCTAATTTTTTGCCAAATTTCCGTTTTTTTCACAAATAAACTCAGAAATTATCGACCTAAATTTACCACTAACATGAAGCCCAATATGTCACGAAAAAACAATCTCAGAATCGCTAGGATCCGTTGAAGCGTTCCTGAGTTATTACCTCATAAAGGGACACTGGTCAGAATTTCAAAAAACGGCAAGGTCATTAAGGCCAAAATAGGCTGGGTCATGAAGGGGTTAACATTGCCTTTAAGGACATACACTCTGAATCCACTAAAGACCTTCCTATAATCACATTATAAGGTAATTTAACTTTTTCATTCTCCTTCTTTAGATCTGCAGGACCGCCTGTCCTATCGGCACCAGACCTTCTGCCTCTCCTTTCGGTTACAGGACCGCCCCGTTCAGCCAGGGCCTACTGCCTTTTCAACTACTATACACAGTATAGAACATAACATTACTTTCAGTTTAAGAGCACTAAGTCATCTCTACATGACTCCTATGAGGACTCAGGGTTTACCTTCTATCCTAACTATCTATCAGCATTATCAAAACATTTTCTATTGAACATTAAGCCTTCTCATTATCTTTCTTTCTATCATGCATGCTGGACACCACGTCTATTCCTACGGGCCCACTGCATCCTTCTGCTATCTTTCACTTTTTCTTTTTAAAGAACATCATCAGTATTTCTTCACAATTAACTACTTAAATACATATAACTTTCTCATGTAAACATTATCATCTCTTTCTTTGGTCAAGACATTATTGCTTCCTATCTTAAGCAATATCACAGTTTAAGCGCAACAAATGAACATCCCCTTTAAGAGGGGACCAAGTTTCTATGAGGTAGCATGCCTTCTCAAGCTACCAGTCCATACTCAGCAAAGGTTCCAGTGTGGTATCTTCGCAAAGAGTCCTTCTTTAAGTAAAACCAGTAGGGAGCGCCTTTAATAAGGTGCAAACTATGTACAAGAAGTTCGGATCATGCACTGTTCATGATTTCAGCAGTTCTTTTCAACTATAAACTTGTGCAAAACTTTTGGAAAAATCAAACGAAAGCAAAACAATAGGGATCCCAGATCCACAGAAGGATCCCCTTAAGAGTTAACCATAAACGGGTTTAGCAGCACAACAGTAAACTATTTACATTGCTCAGGGTATCGAGGTTTACTCTTCCAAGTCTGGCGGTGGTTTCCCCCCCCCGGTGGAGGCAGCTCCTGAGCTGGTAGTTGGTCTCTCAGGTGCCCTCAGATCAGCCGGTGCCTGAATTTGAAGGCTAATCCTGCTTGCAAGTTCTGGAGCCGCTACGAGGCGTACGGTGGTGATAGGAATAAGATCTGGCAAATCGGGATCATTCATGATCGGGGCAACAGGGGGCGCTCTCTCAGGCTCACACCGTCGAACGTTCCGGGCACACCATCCTTGCGCACTCCGATGGCGGGTGTAGGTCACCTGATCCCCCCTTTGTAACGGATCACCATTTCGGCTGCAGCAGGGGGTCTTCACGTTATAGCCAGTAACAAAGACATCAGTTGGTAGCCCCAGTTCCTGTATGGAGCTTCATCCCCTCTTCGGGTGGTAGGCCAGCACGGTTCCCCGTTTTACCACGTCTTTCTTGCCGGGAGCAGACTTCCTACGTGGTGTGTCTGGCGGTGCGGTCTCGTCCCGATCTTTCCAATGTTGTATTAGACATTGCTTATACTGTTCCCAGGTAAGCACCGCCAGGGTGAGGCCATCTTCCCGGGTCCCATCCGGCCCGGTCCAGGGGGTGTCCCACCGAAGGATCACTCCGTCTGGGCCCACATCTATGGGTTCTCCCATCTTGGTTGGTAGCGGGGGCACCAGCTTTCCCATCGCGTTAGAGGTGAGGATGACCCGCTCCACCAAGAAGGAACGATCATTGCTGGGGTGAGGAACGGTCACTGGAGCGGGATCGGTCAGGGGAGCCGGATCGGTCGGGAGAGCAGAATCGACCAGGGGAGTAGGGACGCCGTCCATACCTGCGCCTGATGTGATTCCACCGGTGTCGCTCCGGTCCGTTGACAAGGACACTGGAATCGGCTGCAGCCCGAACCGCGGTTCCTCCGGCGTCTCCTCTTGATGTAGCTCCGCCCTCCATGGTTCGGTGGCTGGGATAGGCAGGCTCGGCTCCTCCACTGGCAGCTCCAAGGGGTTCAGGTCCTTCACTGGCGGTGGACGCGGGTCCGCCTCTAATGGGTGAGGGCAGGCCGGGATCACCTCGCCGTCGCTCGGGCACTTGCTGCTCATCGTCGCTGTCGGGCATTCGGCGACAACGCATGCACCTGGCTCCGCCATTTCTCCACGGTCGGCCTCCTTCTTCACTTCGTTCCCGCCGTTGGAAATCAGGGGGCTGTTCTCTGCTTTGAGGCAGGTCACCGCTTTGTAGCAAGAGATGCAGGGGGCGGTCGCCGTTTCTGGCGCCACTTTGATAGGCTCCTCCCATGGCACGCCCTCCTTCTTTGGCGCAGCAATGGCGGCGATTTTGGCGGGAACTTCTAGCGGCAAGCGGCAATGCACAACTCTTCTAATAAAATACAGTAAATCACGGTTCCAAGGCACACATGACCTGATTCTTCAGGCTTAAGTAGATCCTGTTCGTGACGCCAAGTTGTAGCGCCCCCACCGCCGCAGGGCCGAGGGGTACCCAGTACCGGGCCTCTGAGTCTCTGCTCTGGGGTTGTCACGGCGGCTAGGCCCCGGTCCGTGACCCTGCCGTGGGGCGCACAGGGAATTACTAGGAGTGGATGGTGTTGGAAAGGCTGTGGTGGTGCGGTGCAGTAAATAACGAGGACACCAGGTTGCAGTCTCTTTACCTCTTTACTGAAGATCTCTGGGTCCTCAGTCCGGAACACGGTTCACCAGGCTGCGCAAGTCCGGCCGGTCCAATGGCACCTCCAGAGTTCTCTTCACAGGTGGAAATCGGTGCCTTCCTACTAGCGCTATGTGTTGTGGTCCTTCCCTGCTGTGCTTACGGAAAGTACCCCACAACTGTTGTGTCTGTTTCTGATGTTCCCTCACAACTCGATTAGATGATGTTCTGCTGATCCTCCGTCCCTCCCTGATGTTCTGGTTGGGACGGCACCCGTTTGACGGGTAGGCTCGGAGCTCTTCCGGGACCCTAGAGTCGCCCCTCTCCACAAGTTGCCCCCTAAGACTGCATAGGTGATATGTGTTAGACAGCCCGCCTTAGACTGACTGTCCTGCCGCGGTTTGGAGTATTGCTTGAAGCTGAATATTATTCTACTCCCTTGGCGTTCCGGCCACCGGTAGTGCGCCTCAGTAGGATGTTGCTTCGGTCTTACAGCACGACTCCTACTGGTATTTCTCCTTTGCGTGATCTCGTTTCTCACTCAGCACAATCTATCTCGCTTCTAATCCTTTCTTGGGGACTGCTGCTACCCGGAGCAGGCACGGTCCCGTTACGTTCTTTCTTGTTGCCAAGCCTCTGTCAGGATCCCACCCCTGACAGAGACCCTACTGTATCTTCCCCCACAACACCCTCTGCCACAAGGTGTTGCCTGGTTCCAACCCAGTCAGCTTTCTGATCTAACTTCCTGCCTGACCCCCAGTTTACCCACTATGGTGGGGAGTGGCCTAATGAATAGCACCCTTAGCTCCCCCCGGAGGCCCAGCTGTGAAATGTATTGGTGTCTGTGATACCTGATCAGATGAACTCCTTCAGTGCCATCAGACGCACCATAGCTCCCCATAGTGGCGGAGCCACAGTACTGCAACGACCAGGACTCTGGGGCGCTGCACAGACCTATCAGCGGTCTTTGAACCTTCCCCAGCATCGCCTAATCATAGACGTTGCAACAAGGTGGAACTCAACACTGCACATGCTTCAGAGACTGTGCCAACAGAGGCGGGCTGTTATGTTTTTGTGGGAGGATACACATACACGGGCAGGCAGTAGGATGGCAGACATGGTGTTGTCTGGTGTACAGTGGTCGAAGATACAAGACATGTGTCAAGTCCTTCAGTGTTTTGAGGAATGCACACGGCTGGTTAGTGCAGACAACGCCATAATAAGCATGAGCATCCCCCTAATGTGTCTGCTGATGCAAAGTTTCACGCACATAAAGGATCAGGCGTCTGCACCAGAGGAAGAGGAAAGCCTTGATGACAGTCAGCCATTGTCTGGTCAGGGCAGTGTACAGGACGAGGTAGCGGGCGAAGAGGAGGTGGAGGACGAGGAGGATGATGGGGATGAGTTTATTTTTAATGAGGAAGCTTTCCCGGGGGCACTGGAAATTGGTTGCGTGGCAAGGCCGGGTTCTGGTTTTTTGAGGGACACAAGGGACGTAGATTTGCCTGAAACTGCCCCTCAACCAATCACAACCGGAGATTTGTCAACTGGAACTTTGGCCCACATGGCGGATTATGCCTTACGTATCCTAAAAAGGGACACACGCATTACGAAAATGATGAACGATGACGATTACTGGTTGGCCTGCCTCCTTGATCCACGCTATAAAGGCAAATTGCAAAATATTATGCCACATGAGAACTTGGAACTAATATTAGCAACCAAACAATCAACTCTTGTTGACCGTTTGCTTCAGGCATTCCCAGCACACAGCGCACGTGATCGTTCTCACACGAGCTCCAGGGGCCAGCAGACTAGGAGTGTTAGGGGTGCACACATCAGAATTGGCGTTGGACAGAGGGGTTTTCTGACCAGGTTATGGACTGATTTTGCTATGACCGCAGACAGGACAGGTACTGCTGCATCAATTGAAAGTGACAGGAGACAACATTTGTCCAGTATGGTTACTAACTATTTTTCATCCCTTATCGATGTTCTCCCTCAACCGTCATTCCCATTTGATTACTGGGCATCAAAATTAGACACCTGGCCAGAATTGGCAGAATATGCATTGCAGGAGCTTGCTTGCCCGGCAGCTAGTGTCCTATCAGAAAGAGTATTCAGTGCTGCAGGTTCAATATTAACCGAAAAAAGGACTCGTCTGGCTACCCAAAATGTTGATGATCTAACATTCATTAAAATGAACCACAACTGGATTTCGAAATCTTTTGCCCCACCTTGCCCGGCCGACACCTAGCTTTCCTATGAAAAGCTCTTGCCTGTGGACTACTGTGAATTACTTTTCTAATGTCTAATTTGCTGCAGCTGATTGTCCAGCATACGACATGTTTACACCTCCCTAAATGGCCAAACTCCCCACACGGGGCCGTGGTATCGCGACTTGGCGCAAGCACCCGTGAGACTGCTGTTTGTCTGAAGAGGTGGGTGTGCTCGCTTTTGGTCGACGGCATTGCTACTGGGTCCCTCATAGTACAATAAAGTGTCTCTGGCGGTGGTGGTGCGCACCCAAGGTCAGACACACTGTTGTAACATGAGGGGCCCTGGGCCTGTACCGCCGGCCACAAGAGAGTTCACCCACCCCCAGGTCAAACATTGCTCTACCACTTCCACAGTTATCTCTCACACTTCCACCAATGTTTAGTCTATGCGCTGACATCCTTCCATACCTGCCACTGACAATACCATTGTGTTGACATGTATGATGGTACTTAACATAGTCAGGGGCAGTGTCCTCTATTTACCACAGTAAATACTTTGCGCTAAATTAGTAGGTCTGAAACAACGCAGAGGATCCCACCCCTGAACCTAATGATTGCACTCTTTAGTGTTTTTGTTTTGTTTTAATGCGAGACATTCACATTTATTTGTTGTTTTGGACTACTAACTGGCAGACACTGATTACAATCGGCCTCCGTTGACCAGACCACTGCTGCCCGTGTACCCCTGGAACCAATTATAAAGTGCCTACAGCCAGCCCATTTTATTATGTTAGGCCTTGGAAGCCTGTCTGCGGTCCCTCCTTCCACTAGGCCTCCACTGACCTGACCACTGCTGCCCATGTACCCCTGGAACCAATTATAAAGTGCCTACAGCCAGCCCATTTTATTATGTTAGGCCTTCGAAGCCTGTCTGCGGTCCCTCCTTCCACTAGGCCTCCAATGACCAGACCACTTCTGCCCGTGTACCCCTGGAACCAATTATAAAGTGCCTACAGCCAGCCCATTTTATTATGTTAGGCCTTGGAAGCCTGTCTGCGGTCCCTCCTTCCACTAGGCCTCCACTGACCTGACCACTGCTGCCCGTGTACCCCTGGAACCAATTATAAAGTGCCTACAGCCAGCCCATTTTATTATGTTAGGCCTTCGAAGCCTGTCTGCGGTCCCTCCTTCCACTAGGCCTCCAATGACCAGACCACTGCTGCCCATGTACCCCTGGAACCAATTATAAAGTGCCTACAGCCAGCCCATTTTATTATGTTAGGCCTTCGAAGCCTGTCTGCGGTCCCTCCTTCCACTAGGCCTCCAATGACCAGACCACTGCTGCCCGTGTCCCCCTGGAACCAATTATAAAGTGCCTACAGCCAGCCCATTTTATTATGTTAGGCCTTCGAAGCCTGTCTGCGGTCCCTCCTTCCACTAGGCCTCCAATGACCAGACCACTGCTGCCCGTGTCCCCCTGGAACCAATTATAAAGTGCCTACAGCCAGCCCATTTTATTATGTTAGGCCTTCGAAGCCTGTCTGCGGTCCCTCCTTCCACTAGGCCTCCAATGACCAGACCACTGCTGCCCGTGTACCCCTGGAACCAATTATAAAGTGCCTACAGCCAGCCCATTTTATTATGTTAGGCCTTGGAAGCCTGTCTGCGGTCCCTCCTTCCACTAGGCCTCCAATGACCAGACCACTGCTGCCCGTGTACCCCTGGAACCAATTATAAAGTGCCTACAGCCAGCCCATTTTATTATGTTAGGCCTTCGAAGCCTGTCTGCGGTCCCTCCTTCCACTAGGCCTCCAATGACCAGACCACTGCTGCCCGTGTACCCCTGGAACCAATTATAAAGTGCCTACAGCCAGCCCATTTTATTATGTTAGGCCTTCGAAGCCTGTCTGCGGTCCCTCCTTCGACTAGGCCTCCAATGACCAGACCACTGCTGCCCGTGTGCCCCTGGAACCAATTATAAAGTGCCTACAGCCAGCCCATTTTATTATGTTAGGCCTTCGAAGCCTGTCTGCGGTCCCTCCTTCAACTAGGCCTCCAATGACCAGACCACTGCTGCCCGTGTCCCCCTGGAACCAATTATAAAGTGCCTACAGCCAGCCCATTTTATTATGTTAGGCCTTGGAAGCCTGTTTGCGGTCCCTCCTTCCACTAGGCCTCCACTGACCTGACCACTGCTCCGGCCGTGTACCCCTGGAACCTATTTTACAGTGCATAGAGCCTATTTTTTTATTTTATTTAATATTAATAAAGCCATGATGGACTACGCTGTACCACGCTATGAGCTACCCAGTTGACAATTCTTTTGCGAGAAAAGCCATCCCACCCCTCCACCAGCATGTTAAAGACCACATTGTCCTTTCATTCTGTCAATCTGTGAGTCCAAAGGTACACTTGACAACAGACACATGGAGCGGTAGGCATGGCCACGGAAGGTTACGTGTCCTTTGTGGTGCAATGGGTTAATGTATTGGATGCATGGTCCACACAGGGGACAGCCTGGTAAGTCTGTCTGCAGTCCCTAATTCAAGTTGTCCTCAAATGAATAAATCTGAGCTTCCACCTTCTGGCTCTCATTAAGTGCTGTTTTTTAAAAGATTGGTGGTTCCGGCCTACTAACGGTGTCTGCCCCTGCCTGGTGTTGTCCTCAACTGAATAAAGCTGAGCTTCTACCTTCTGGCTCTCATTAAGTGCTGTTTTTTAAAAGATTGGTGGTTCCGGCCTACTAACGGTGTCTGCCCCTGCCTGGTGTTGTCCTCAACTGAATAAAGCTGAGCTTCTACCTTCTGGCTCTCATTAAGTGCTGTTTTTTAAAAAATTGGTGGTTCCGGCCTACTAACGGTGTCTGCCCCTCCCTGGTGTTGTCCTCAACTGAACAAAGCTGAGCTTCCACCTTCTGGCTCTCTTTAAGTGCTGTGTTTTTAAAAATAGGTGGTTATGGGCCTACTAACGGTGTCTGCCCCTGCCTGGTGTTGTCCTCAACTGAATAAAGCTGAGCTTCTACCTTCTGGCTCTGATTAAGCTTTTTTTTTTTTTTTTTTTTTTTAATTGCTGGATGGGGCCTAATACCTCTAATAGAGGAGAAAATCCAGCTTCCAAAAATATCAAAATTTATTAAAGATAAAATCCAAAGTCCAAAAACATGGTTCACAGGAGAAGAAATAGCAGCAAGCTACATGTTTCGAACAATAAGTTCTTTTTCAAGGCAGCTTTGAAAAATAACTTATTGTTCGAAACATGTAGCTTGCTGCTATTTCTTCTCCTGTGAACCATGTTTTTGGACTTTGGATTTTATCTTTAATAAATTTTGATATTTTTGGAAGCTGGATTTTCTCCTCTATTTGTTCTATTGCCTCACGTGAAGACTGCACGTCATCCGGGCTTCCCCACAACAAATGCCTAGTAGGTGAGCTGGTTTTGTCTCATTTTTTTTTTTCGCCTAATACCTCTGTTTGCTGCTCCCTGGTGTTTGTCCTCAACTGAATAAAGCTGAGCTTCTACCTTCTGGCTCTCATTAAGTGCTGTTTTTTAAAAGATTGGTGGTTCCGGCCTACTAACGGTGTCTGCCCCTGCCTGGTGTTATCCTCAACTGAATAAAGCTGAGCTTCTACCTTCTGGCTTTTGGCCTACAGTAGCAAATATTAAACTGCATTTGGCCTATTAGTGTGTTTGGGCCCTTAAAACAGTGTCTGCTGCTCCTGGGTTTGCTATTCCACTCAACAAAGCAATGCCGCCTGTTTAGTCCTGTTACCAATTTTGAACTGCATTTAGCCTACTTTATTCTTTGGCCCTATATCTGTTTCCTCCTCATCCTGCCCATTCCCCAGCCACTGCTAGATGAGTCTGCTGGTACATTGACCTAGACCACTACATTCCCCTTGCACTCTACACAGCCAGAATCTGACCCTGCTGAAAGTAAGGTTCCCCTTCCCGCATGTTATACCACCTTACACAGGGACAAAGAGGAAGGTGCAGATGAAAGTGCAGGTTCCTTCATCAGGTCGGGGGGGCATACTCGTTGGCGACGTCACTGGCACAGGGCCCCTCAGAGTACGCAAAAGTGTCGCTGCTGGTGGGAGGCGCCCCCGCCGTGCAAACACACCGCTGTACTTTGAGGGGCCCTGTGCCAGTGCCAATGCCAACGAGGGGGCTTCCCTGCTTGCTTAGGATCACAGCACTTGCAAACTTGACATACTTACCTCTCACTGCTCCACCGCCGTGACGTAGTCCACGTTTCCTGGGCCCACTAAAAGCTTGAACCAGCCCTACCCTCCACAACTTTTGCAAAATGACCCCCAAGTTCCAATGCCCAACTATTATTATAAAGTTAATTAAGATTGACAAGCTTCAGAAACAAGAGTGGATGTTTTTGGCATTAAAATTGGCACTGTAGGTGTTTTCCTGGCCTCCACTCACTGCCGACTATGCTTCCCCATTGACTTGCATTGGGTTTCGTGTTTCGGTCGATCCCCGACTGTTAGCGATAATCGGCCGACTGCACTCGACTCGACTCTGGACAAAGTCGGGTTTCACAAAACCCGACTCGACCTTAAAAAAATGAAAGTCGCTCAACCCTAGTGATAATGTGTTGCATAGAAATAATATGTAGTTAGCTAGATAGTAATGAGAATTGTTTAATGATGAATCTTAGGAATTGAGGACGAAGGAAGTTGAAAGCTGAGTTTCAATAAAGTGAACCCATAGGGGTTGGTGAGTCCTCCGGAGAGCCATAGAGAAATGGTTCATAGATTTTGCACTTGGAAGAAAGAGAAATAAAGAAAAGTTAATTAATACTGTAAAGTTTTATAATATGCCTTTAGTGGGTCCAGTATACGCCCTTAAAGTTAAATTATTGTTCCAGAAAAGTTTGCACTTAGTAGATAGTAGATAGTAGATAGTATGCCCGGCTGGGTAATGATAGTTATTTATAGCTAGTTATTTAATAAGTGTTATTCAAAATCTTCAACATAATGTAAATATGTTCCTGTTTGTAACGTTCAAGTGTCCTCACCTCCCATAAAGGGAAGCACTGTTATATTTAATTGTTTACAGCATTTCAAAATTTTGTATGTCTTTTGCTAACATGTATTGTTGTTCTTCTTTTCCCAGTCTGGGAGTACTGGATTTAACGGGGGGGTATATACAGCAGCCCCACTGTCTCCTATGTGATGTATATACACCATTCCGCTCTCTCATATGTTATGTTGGCAGCAACGACAGTGTCTCCAATGTGATGTATGCAGCAGTCTCAGTGTATCCTATGTAAAGTAATAGGGCTGTCTCAGTGTATCCAATATGATGTACATACAGCAGTCTCATTGTATCCTATGTAATATATATTGCATTTTTAGTGTCTCCTATGTGATGTATACTGCAGTCTTGGTGTCATCTATGTGATCTATACAGCAGTCTCTGTGTCACCTATGTGATGTATATATGCAGCGCCCCAGAGTCCTGGTCGTGCAGTATTGTCGCTCTGCCGCTAAGGGGAGTGATGGTACGTCTGATGGCACTAAAGGAGTTCACCTGACCAGGTATCACAGTCACACATTACACTTCACACTCCGGCCACCAGGGGGAGCAAAAGGTTCTATTTACTAGGCCACTCCTCACACTCTGGTAAAACTGGGGGTTGGATAGAAAGTTAGGGGGAAAGCTGACTGGGTTTTGCCCAGGCAAAATCCAGTGAGAGAGGGTGTTGTGGGGAAAGATTCAGGGAGGTCCCTGTCAGGGGTGGGATCCTGACAGAGGCCTAGCAAGAGACAGCTCGTTATGGAGCCGTGCCTGCACTTCATTGAGGCGGCATCTTAAGAAAGGACAAGAAGCGAAGTATATTGTGGAGAAGTGAGAAACGAGATCACAGCAACAAAGGAGATAATACCGGGAGGAGTCGTGCCCTAAGATCGTGGCAACATCCTTCTGAGGCGCGTAGCCGGTGGCCAGAACACCGAGGGAGTACTGGCTCTACACTTTACTTCAATCACGGCAGGGCAGTTGACTTTAGGTTGGCTGTCTCACCTTTTCACCTAAGCAGACAACGGAGGCAAATTGTGGGAGAGGGGCGTCTCTAGGGTCCCTATAAAGTAGCTCCAGGCCTACCCCCGTCATACGGGTTCATCCTATCCAAACTGGGGGACGGAGAGAGAGAGAACATCAGAAACAGACACAAGAGTTGTGAGGACTATCCCGTGGTGTTCAGCAGGGAGGTACTACAACACACAGGCGCAAGTAGGAAGGCTACTGATTTCCACCTGCAAAGGGAACTCTGGATGTGCCTTCGGACCGGCCGGTCTCAGCAAGCCCTGTTAGCAGTGCTCTGGATTGTGGAGGCCGAAGTCTACAGTAAAAGGTAAAGAGACTGCAACCTTGTGTCCTCGTTATTTACTGCGACCTAAACCACCGCCACCTACACCTTTAATTGGATGCCCCTTAGCAGGGCCACGGACCGGGTCGGGCCACCGTGACATCCCCAGAGCCGCGACAGAGGAGGGACCCGGTACTGAGTACCCCATTGCCCTGCATCTGGGGGCGCTCCATATACAATAGTCTGTGTGTCTCCTATGTGTTGTATATACAGAAGTCTCATTGTATCCTATGCAATTTATATACTGCAGTCTCAGTGTCTCCTATGTGATATATACTGAAGCCTTGGTGTCACCTATGTGATGTATACAGCAGTCTTGGTGTATCCTATGTGATGAATATAAAGTAGTCTCAGTGTCTCCATTGACGATTTTTATAATGTCCAAAACATATTCATATTCATTGAACAAAAAAGAAGAGATCCATGTCATAACAAAACATTGAAAAATTTGCTAGAGAATTATTTTGAGACTTGAATGGTCAAGTCTCCTCTGAGACTCGGAAAAAATTAGTGTATGATGCAATTTTATTCACACAGATACTTGGACCGTCATCTAAACAATAGCTATAATGAATTACATTGGTCAGTGTGCTCTACGATTTTTAATTGGACAGCACATGTCCATTTTATATGCTTGTTTGAATGAGCCCTTAAAGGGGTCCTGTAATCAGGTTTTCCCAATATAAACTAAAGTCACCACCTTTAGTGCCTCCAGTCCAGCAATCTGTATATATGTCCCTAACCCCTTCCCATCCACATAGTACCCACAATCTCGTTCTTGTGCAGTAACACTTCTCTGCAGTGCTGAGATCAGAACAAAGTACTGGAGGATCTTCGGCTTATGTGAGCAGCCACTTAGATTATAATGGATTAATGTTCTGTCTGTTAAAAATTCGACTAGAACATGCATGCAAAAAAAAAAAAAAAAACGGATGCCAGTCTGTGGCCTAAATTGTGGGAAAATGTATGTATGTTCCTCTATAGGAGGGGATTACCGCAGAGGTTGAGGTACTAAAATAAGAAAGGGACTTGAGTAAATAATTTTAAAATATCCCAAAATTATTTTAAAAAAAGTTAACTTTGTTGAATGGAAAAAAAAGCAACTTTTCAAAATCGGCAGAAAATGTCTGTTTTTTGTCTTTGGAGCGTGTTTCTTGTCCTCTTTTATATACCCCCATGCCTTGTCTGCATGCCTGTATGTATGTCTCTGCATTGGCTCAGCTATAACCTTTGGAATACCTTTGAGACAGTTGTTAACCCAATGGGCAGAATTATGAACTGTAAGTGTTGGGCCACGGGTGGAAGAATTTGTAGTGACTTCTAAGCATTAGAGAAGGAACACATGGCTTTTTCGTTTTGATATGTGTCACCCAATCTCAAAAGACTCCATATCTGATATTTCTTTTACTCTAAGAACGTTGAAGAATCCCAGATCCAATATCCCTGCCTGTACAATACACAGAGATTTCTGATTATGAACAAATAAATGGAAATGCGTTGTTATTTTTTCTATGACTCACACATTATGAAGACTGAATAATACTATCAAACGCGGCAAAAACAACTATTAGTACCAGTAAATTCTATGGGTTAAAATATTGTGACGTCTATAATTTTAAGGTTAGGTTAATTTAACATTGAGAGATAGAGTATCAAAAATAAAATCCAGAAAATCACATTGTATAAATTCTATACATTTATTTGCATTTTGCAGTGAGAAATAAGTATTTGATCCCTCTGGCAAACAAGACTTAATACTTAGTGGCAAAACCCTTGTTGGCAAGCACAGCAGTCAGATGTTTTTTGTACATGTGTTAGGGGTCGAGTTCCCACCTCTGCACGGGGGGAATCTCGGGCCATCTCCACTGCGGTCTCCCATTCTTCTCCTGCCGCAGTGTAGCCTGCTCAGCAGAAACGTCAGTCCTAGCGTCTCGCTCAGTCTGACTCTGTACAAAGGGTTACTGTTGCTTTTCCAGCTTCTGCCATTGAAGCCAGTGCTGGGCAGCGGCGAGCAGATGCTTTTGAGACTAAGTCCTGCTTCTCTCGTTCTGAGCATGCCCAGAGTAAGATCTCTCAGTGGAGATTGAGGGTCACATGTTCAGATACTGCAGCTAAATCCATTGGTCCTCCAGGAAGGTCCTGAAGGTGCTCAGGCTCTGTAGCAACCTCTCATTGGTCCTTCTAGGAAGGTCCTGTACTTGCTGCAGCTATTTAAGGCTCTCATGACCGCACGGCCATGCGCTAGTGGTGAATCAGTTATGTGCATGCGCCAGTGTGGTCACATTTATGTGTGTTCAGGGACTCGGCTGAAATAAGCCCCTAGAATGCCGGCACCTCCGGCGAGGAGATTGTGTGCGTGGATTTAGGGCCCCGGCTAAAATAAGCCCCTAGAATACCGGCTCCACCGGTGAGGAGATTGTATGTTTGTGTTGCCACACACTGCCATCAACTTGGCAGTTGCTGGATACTCCTGTGAAGTCAACAGGGTTCCGCGTTTCTTAGTTGCCAAGGTCTCAGCTGCTGACTCAGGGCGTCCTCAGGCGCGGGCTCAAAAGCCACCAAAGGTCAGAGTGAGACCTGGCACAGCGTCTCTGTGAAGTAACAGAGTTCGCTTCTACCGCCATAAAGGGCCGCCACTTGCCAGCAGCAGGTCCTCTCCTGCACGGTGGACCCCGGCTGCGAACGCACCAAATAATATCTCTCAATAAACTCGGTGCATTCCGCCAGCCCTAACAACATGTCAAGAGGAATTTTGGTTCACTCCTTTTTGCAGATCATCTTTAAGTCATTAAGATTTTGAGGCTGTCGCTCGGCAACTCGGACCTTTGACTCCTTCCATAAGTTTTCTATGGGATTAAAGTCTGGAGACTGGCTAGGCCACTCCATGACCTTAATGTTCTTCTTTTTCACCCACTCCTTTGTTGCCTTGGCTGTATGTTTTGGGTCATTGTCTTGCTGGAAGACCAAGCCAAGACCCATTTTTAATGTCCTGGAGGAGGGAAGGAGGTTGTCACTCAGGATTTTACGGTACATGGCTCCATCCATTCTCCCATTGATGCAGTGAAGTAGTCCTGTGCCCTTAGCAGAGAAACACCCCCAAAGCATAATGTTTCTACCTCCATGCTTGACAGTGGGGATGATGTTCTTTGGGTCATAGGCAGCATTTCTCTTCCTCCAAACACGGCAAGTAGAGTTAATGCCAAAGACCTACATTTTTGTCTCATCTGACCACAGCACCTTCTCCCAGTCACTCACAGAATCATCCAGTTATTATTTGGCAAACTTCAGATGGGCCTGCACATGTGCTTTCTTGAGCAGGGGGACCTTGCGGGCACTGCAGGATTTTAAATGTTTACGGCGTAATGTGTTAGCAATGTTTTTTTTGGTGACTGTGGTCCCAGCTGCCTTCAGATCATTAACAAGTTCCCCCAGTGTAGTTTTAGGCTGATCTCTCACCTTCCACATGATCAAGGATACCCCACGAGGTGAGATTTTGCATGGTGCCCCAAATCGATGTTGATTGACAGTCATTTTGTATTTCTTCCATTTTCTTACTATTGCACCAACAGTTGTCTCCTTCTCACCCAGCGTCTTACTTATGGTTTTGAACATTACAGCTTTGTGCAGGTCTATGATCTTGTCCCTGACATCCTTAGAAAGCTCTTTGGTCTTGCCCATGTTGTAGAGGTTAGAGTCTGTGGACAGGAGTCTTTTATAAAGGTGACTATAGTAGGTGTAGTGCAGGTAACGAGTTGATTAGGAGCGCCTAACTGGTCTGTAGGAGCCCGAACTCTTAATGGTTTGTAGGGGATCAAATACTTATTTCTCACTGCAAAATGCAAATAAATTTATATAACTTATACAATGTGATTTTCTGAATTTTAGTTTTGATATTCTAACTCTCAATGTTAAAATTAGCCTACCCTTAAAGGGAACCTGTCACCCCGTTTTTTGAAGATGAGCTAAAAATAGCGTTAAATAGGGGCAGAGCTGGGCGTTACATTAGTGTCTTTGTGTGCCTTTATAACCTACCTAAGCTGCCGAAATACCTTTGTAAAGTCGCCGTTTTCTGCTGTCACTCACGCTGGTCTGGTCATATGGGCGTGGTGACAGCGCTGTTTTTCCCCCAGAAACCTGCTCATCATTCCGTTGGTGGCGTAGTGGTGTGCGTATGTCCAAAGCGAAGATCCACTGCCCAGGAGATTCAAAACAGCGCGGTCTTCGCAATTCGCCGTTTACCGGTGGGCTCGGCCATCTTTTCTGTGGCCGCGCATGCGCAGATGGAGCGCTCTGCTGCCCGGGGCTTCAGGAAAATGGCCGCCGCGATCTCCATCTGCGCACGCGCGGAATCCCGCGGCCATTTTCCTGAAGCCCCGGGCAGCAGAGCGCTCCATCTGCGCACGCGCGGCCACAGGAAAGATGGCCGCGCCCACCGGTAAACGGCGAATAGCGAAGACCGCGCTGTTTTGAATCTCCTGGGCAGTGGATCTTCGCTTTGGACATGCGCACACCACTACGCCACCAACGTAATGAAGAGCAGGATTCTGGGGGAGAAACAGCGCTGTCACCACGCCCATAGGACCAGACCAGCGTGAGTGACAGCAGAAAACGGCGACTTTACAAAGGTATTTCGGCAGCTTAGGTAGGTTATAAAGGCACACAAAGACACTAATGTAACGCCCAGCTCTGCCCCTATTTAACGCTATTTTTAGCTCATCTTCAAAAAACGGGGTGACAGGTTCCCTTTAAAATTATAGACTGTTCATGACTTTGTCAGTGGGCAAACTTACAAAATCAGCAAGGGATCAAATACTTATTTTCCCCCACTGTAGCCTAGTAAGTGACACATTTCTGGAATCAGGATCTCCGCTCCTACATTATGCTGCTTTCAGATTAGGTGGCAAAACCCTATGACAGATTCCCTTTTAAGTACCAGGTGGTTTTTCATTTTTTGATCTTTCATTTTTTGCTCTCCTTCTTCCAAGAGTCATAATCTTTTTTTGTTTTCGTCCAACATAGCCAAATGAGGTCTTGTTTTTGAAGGGTGAGTTGTAGTTTGAATGGCACCATTTATGTTGCCATGCAATCTAGTGGAAAATGGGGAAAACAATTCCAAGCGTGGTGAAATTTTTTAAAAAAACACTGCAATTATGTGATGGTTTTTTAGGTTTTGTTTCTGTGCCTTTCATTTCACAGTAAAAATAGCCTAGCAGCATAATTCTGCAGGTCAGTATGAATATTGAATTAGATAATCTGGTACCACCAATCAGCTCAAAAATAAGTGTCTAGCAAGGTAGGGCTGTAGTTAAATAAAATATAACGCACAAGTTTGGAGATGAATGTCCCAGATACGCTACTACCAGATATAAGACTACTTTATGGGTTGTCGGATCCTATACCGGAACACACTGGGGAAGGCCCATTCACCGATTGTTAATTGAAAAGTTGCAAAATGCCCCCTAACTCAGGTGACCAGTCTACATTGGATGTGTTCTTGGAATTAGTAAGCAAGGATCTGGAGAGTTTGGCCACGAAAAGAAATAGGGGGGCCAATTTCAAACTGTCTAGGCAAGAAATGGAGGCATTGCTGAATCTAGAGCAGGATCGGAGTATAGTATGCAAGCCCTCAGACAAGGGTGGGAATATAGTAGTAATGGACTGTATGAAGTACCAACTTATGTGTGAGAATATATTGAATAGTCGTGAGTCCTATGAACAGCTATCAAATAATCCTACTCCCACTTTTGTCAGATCTCTAAAAGGGATCTTGGATAGAGGTTTTACTAAATCGCTCATTGACAAAAATGAGTATAATTTTCTATACCCTAAACATTCAACAATGCCAAAATTCTATTGCCTCCCGAAGGGGAGACCTATAGTGTCTGGAATTGAGAGCACCAGCCACCATGCTGGGATATACCTTGACAAGGTCTTAAAGCCTTTTGCCTTAGCTCTCAATTCCTACACTAGAGACTCAACAGATCTCTTGAGAAAACTGGACGGCTTGATCCTGGACCCACAATCCATACTATGTAGTATAGACGTTGAGGCCCTATATTCGTCCATCAATCATGTTGACGGAATAAGGGCAGTTGAATATTTTCTTAAAGGTAGAGGCCAACAATGTCAAGATCACAATAGGTTTATTCTTGAACTACTGGAATTCTGTTTGACAAAGAATATCTTTACATTCAATGGCAAAATCTTCCACCAGCTCAGGGGCACTGCGATGGGCATTTCTTGTGCGCCATCGTATGCAAATTTGCTCCTGGGCTGGTGGGAGGAGACAATTGTCTTTGGGGACCAATATAGCGATGAATGTTCAAAGATATTGTTTTGGGCAAGTTATTTAGATGATGTCCTATTAGTCTGGAATGGGGAAGTATCAGAATTGATAGATTTTGTTAAAAAGCTGAATGTTAACCCTCTGGGTCTAAGATTTACTTTTGAGTATCATAGGGAAAAGCTTCCTTTCTTGGACATTTGTATCCAAAAGACATTTGAAGGACATGTCAATACAAAAACATATCGTAAACCTACCTTTACAAATGCCCTTTTAAGGTGGGAGAGTCACCATCCCCCCCCTTGAAAAAGAGTATCCCTAAGGGGCAATACATGAGGATTCGCCGTAACTGCTCCTCAGAAGTTGACTACAGGGAGCAGGCAACGGAATTACGCCAGCGCTTCCAAAACAGAGGATACCCGGATGGGATCCTCCGGAAGGCCTATAGGGAAACAAGAGGTATGAGTAGAACTGGACTGTTGAATCCAACAGGTCGAGAAGAGGGAGACTTAAAGAGTCGATTTATTACGACCTATAATTCAGGAGCGGATCAAGGGAGATCGATCCTTACAAAACATTGGTCGATTCTGAGGATGGACGACGACATTGGAGACCTAGTGGGACCCCATCCCCTGATCACCTACAAGAAAGGGAGATCAATAGGTGATAGGATTGTACAGAGTCATTTTTCCCCCCCAAAAAGTGAAATGTCGTGGACCAATAAAATGAGAGGATGCTACCGATGTAGCGGCTGTGTAGGTTGTCCTGTAATGAAGACGGGTCAATATTTCAAAAGCAATGTCACCGGTCAGGAATACAAAATCCGCCACTTTATAAACTGTCGATCCAGAGGAATTGTGTATAAGGCAACATGCTCATGTGGTATGGAGTATGTGGGAAAGACCACACGTGAGCTTAGGAGAAGAGTGGGGGAACACCTGAGGGATATTGCCCTCAGGAGAGACACGCCATTGGCAAGACATATTGCCACTGTACATGACGGGGATGTATCGGGCTTGAGGTTCATGGGGATTGACAAGATAGAGGCACCAAGAAGGGGTGGAAATTGGGACAGGAGGGTGCTGCAATGCGAGACGAAATGGATATTTCGCCTCAAAACACAGCAACCTTTAGGTCTCAATGAGAACCTAACCTTCTCTTGTTTTCTATAGTATATTTTTGAAGTACGGCATTGGCAGCAGCCCTCCTGTATTCTTTCCCCCAAAAAAAACCCTCTTTATCCTTTTCTATCTGTTTCATGGAGTTCCTTTTTTCGGGCACCTATGCAGAACAGCTTTAAAATAGGGACTGGTAGGACCCTATAGGGACAGCCGCCGTGGAGTTGGGGGCGCCAATTCTCGTGCTTAGGGTGCCAACCCCCACTGACCAGGTAGGATAAGATATTAGGGCCCATTAGGGAAAAATAGGAAGCCCAAGGTCCACTAGGTCTCCAGTCGTCATCTAATAACAATGTGTGGGATTTAACACACATTTAAAACTATTGGATATGCTCAATAGTAAACTTGGACCTATTAATAAAACATTTTTTTGTCCCCTTTATCCTTCTTTGTCCCCTAACCTAATTGATCCCTGTAGAGGGGACTTCTATTTCCTCCCTAGAGTCCCCATGATATGAATTCAAAAGTGACCAGGATACATGATTGGAGTAAAAATATTGTATTTTCAAATAAAAGAGAAGTAGTCCCGCGGGAGCATTTGGGTTTGGGAAGCCCCTCATTAAGAGCTCAGGTAGATGTGTTGTACACCTGGAGTTAGGAAACCACTAAGGCATTGCTTTATAGAATCCTCCTCCCAAGGATTGGAAGTTGTAGGATTCGTAGAATATGTATGTATATAATTAAAAATTACTCCCCCTATTCATCAAGGTGTGTAACTAGACGTTTGAAGTGCCTGAGGGGTTAAAATCTTATACTTGACAGTCACGTCTTCTACTCCTTCTGGAGGTGGAGTTTCTCTCCTGTCCTCCGGACCGGTAGTGACGTCTGCGTGTCACTATGCGCCTCACGAGGATATATTTCCTTATGGGGCGTTCTGAGTTACAGATCATGTGACCGCTTGATAACCGGAAATAGGGCTCCGGCGAGTCACACACGCGGAGAGATTGGCGCTTCTATATAAATGAAGGTATTGCACGTGCAGTGACCCACCCTCCTAAATGACACATATTTGACTGTACTTAGCGGCCTCTCCCCTGATGACTGGGAACAAGAAATGCGTTGGGAGAACCTAATATGAAGGAGGACGTAACGATGGTTGGGATGAAATCCAGAGCAATGAGGTTTTGAAAGGGCACGTGGAGAGCCCCCTCATGTGTAAAAGCATCACAACTCATCTTGCTGTAAGCTGCGAAGCAAGGGACCTGCATCTTGGGTGAGATCGTTCCTGTATTTCAGCGGCTAATATAAGTGGCGAATTTAACAGTATAAAATATAGGCCACTTGAGAAGCACTTTTTATGGTGTGATATTCCATGAAAAAGGTGTATTATGCTGGAGTTTAATGGCGCATGATTGAAGCGCCTGAGAGTATTTGTATGTTGTCTGTTATGTGTTTTTGGTAAATATGGATTTTATGAGACAATATGGCTCTTTTTAATAGATTAAATTAAAAGTTATATTTTATTTAACTACAGCCCTACCTTGCTAGACACTCAGTATGAATATTGCAATGATGTACTTTCATTTTTTTCCTTATTTACCATATTTTTTGGACTATAAGATGTATAACAATGTGGTGGAAAATAGGGGGTGCATCTTATAGTTCGGATGTACCGGCTCTGTCTCAGGATGGGGAGGTGGGGGAGCGACAGAGGCAAAGCAGCAGGTAACAGGAGGAAGGAGCCGGCTGCTGCGGCAAATCCCTGTGCCTCCTGCTAAACAGAAATGAATATTCACTGCATTCCACGTCCATGGGAGTGGAGAGCAGTGAATATTAATTTCTCTTTACTAGCAGACATGCTGTTAGCCGCTGCAGCCCGCTTTCTGCAGCTGCCGGGAATTCGCTTGTGCCTACTATGTAAGGGAATGAATATTCACTGCTCTCCACTGTCCTGTCATAGGCATGGAATGCAATGAATTAACTTTCCCTTTAATAGCGTTCACACGTGAAGGCCTGGCAGCTGCAGGAAGCCGGCAGCTGCGGCTAGTACTGTGCCTGCTATTGAAGAGCAATGAATACTCACTGCTCGCTACGCACATAGTCCTGGGGTGGAGAGCAGTGACTATTCTGGCAGCTGTGCTCTGCTTGTAAGCAGAACATAACATCACTGCCTTGAGCTGCTTACAAGGATAAAGCAGCTGCTGGCATCGGAACAAGACGCTGCGAGGGAACGCAGGAAGGTAACTAGAATGGTTTATGTTTTTTATGTTTTTTTCTGACGGGGCCAAGCATACCAGGATGGAGATGGAAGCCAATTATACCAGGGTAAGGATGGGACCATGCATATCAGGATAGGGATTAGAGGACCATGCATACCAGGATAGGGATGAAGGTGTCATGACTACCAGGCTAGGGATTGTGGCCATGCCTACCAGGCTAGGGATGAGGGGGGCCATGCCCGCCAGGATAGGAATGAGGAAGACATGCCTACCAGGCTAGGGATGAGGGGCCATGCATACCAGGACAGAGATGAGAGGGGGCCATGCCCACCAGGATAGGAATGAGGGGGACATGCCTACCAGGCTAGGGATGAGGGGGCCATGCATACCAGGACAGAGATGAGGGGGGCCATGCCCACCAGGATAGGAATGAGGGGGACATGCCTACCAGGCTAGGGATGAGGGGACAATGCATACCAGGATAGGGATGTGGGGGACCATTCCTACCAGGCTAGAGATGAGAGGGCCATGCCCACCAGGATGGTGATGGGGGCCAATAATACCAGGATAAGTATGGGGCCATGCATACCAGGATGGAGATGGGGGCCCTGCATACCAGGATAAGGATGAGGGGGCCATGCATAACAGAATAGGGATGAGGGAACCATGCATACCATGATGGTGATGGGGCCAATAATACCAGGATAAGGATGGGTCCATGCATACTAGGATATAGATGAAGGGGTCATGCCTACCAGGATAGGGATGAGGGGGCCATGCCTACCAGGATAGGGATGAGGGGGACCATGCCTACCATGCTAGGGATAAGGGGGCCATGTCTACCATGCTAGGGATAAGGGGGAAATGCCTACCAGGATAGGGATGAGGGGGCCATTCTTACAGGATAGTGATGAGGGGGCCATTCTTACCAGGATAGGGATGAGGGGGGCATATACACCAGGATAGGAATGAGGGGGCCATACATACCAAGATGGAGATGAAGGGACCATATATGCCAGGATATGGGATATTAGTACAGAATTGACCACATTGTTTGCTTCAATTTTTTTTCTAATTTCCTCCTCTAAAACCTAGGTGTGTCTTATGGTCCGGTAGTTTTATAGTCCGAAAAATACGGTAAGTGGTGGAAAAAAGAACCCCAGATATTCGAAAATACAGTGACGTAAAAATTTGGGCACCACTTTTAGATATCATTTCATCTTCAACTTGCTTAACTGTTCACATTAACAGTAATATTGACCAGGAGTGCCCAAACTTTATGGTATTTTTTGCTTTTCGATTTTTTATCTTTGCAGTTTTTACTGATAGGGCTAATTGATATTATGTTTTGATAGACTTTTATGTTAACATTTTTTATTTTTGTAACATCTTTTTTTTAATTGGGCAAAATGGGAGTGATTTTAATTTTAATTTTTCTTACATTTTCTAAACTTTTTCTGATTTTTACCTATTTTTTTAGTCTCTTTTGGGAGGTATACTTGCAATCGCCTTGTTGCTTTGCATTGTATAGTAAAAAATCACAGACTCCTATGAAGACAGGCCGTAAGTCTTCATAGTAGCACCATCATGACTTGCATTGGATTTTTAAGCAAACTCCTGGCTGCCATGACATTGGGGAATGGGCAAATGGGCACATGAAATGGCACGCCCATGGGCTTTATGATGTAAATTCTGCACTCAGGAATTGAAGGGGTGCATTAAATAGGTAGACTGCAGTAGATAAAACCCAGTGTCACCTGCTGCTGTTAAAGGCAATGACAGGCAGCTAAATAACATAGCCATCATCTGCCAGGAATGGGGCAGGATCAGCTTCTGAGCTTGCTCCTTACATCCGCTCCTGGTGGTTGCCATACATGTACTGTATGTCGCTCCTCGTTAAGGGTTTAAACGTTAATAACTGCACCTTTTAGTCCATTATTGAGGTATTCCAGTAATGTTCTTATCATTTTATAATCACATGGATTTCAGTAATCTCAACTTCAATCTAATGAACTAGGACTAGCCCATAGAGGCGTTTACTTGCTGGGACTAGTCCGAGTTAACTTGCCTTCTGACTGTGATTGACAGTCCTCACATTGTCGATGATTTCACTATTTGTGCTCTTCCCGGCACCTCTGTTCCCCTAATAACCCACAAAATGGCAGTAACAAGGGCAGTATTGGGGTAATAGCAGGTGAAGGTCTGCACTAGATGCATAGAAAATGAGTATGAGAGCAGAGAAGATGATCTTTTGTGAGTGTCTTTCTTGTGGTGAAGTAAATCTTCTTTCATTAAAATACATGTATCATCCAATGACCCAGTGATTGGTGAAGGAACCATATCCATGGTATTTTGACAAGAGTTTACAAACTTTTTTCTGTTGAACACAATATCATGATGAATGGCTCGTATATTTCTTCTGTCCTAAACCACTTTCTCGCACTTGGCAAGAGCCTTCATAAAAGCTTCTTGTGCTGACAACTATTTGCATTCGAGTCCAATGGGTCATTTACTAGATACATGGACGCCACTTGTGAATCCACTTCCAAACATCAATGTTCTTCACTGGTTCATGTCTAATTAATTTTAACAAAGCAAAAGTACTTGCTTGATCGGAGGCCAACATATGGTTTCTGAGTGATTTGTGGAGGAAGAGACGGAAATCACAATCATATGGTTAAAAATGAATCTGTAGGAACTTCTACGACAGAGAGCCATAACCTTTGGGCCGCTTGAAGTTCATGTAAAGATATTTGCAGAAAAAACAATAGAAAGGGAAATAACAATGTTCTCACACTTTAGTGTAGTGGAAAATAGCTCAGCTATATTGGTGTACTTTCGAGATAAAGTGACGTCAGTCGACTGGTATTTATTACCATGAATGTGACATTATTGAGATGAATTGAGAAGTGTAAAGAGATGTAATTTTATATAATTTCCCTACCTAATTTTAACCTTAAAGGGTCATTCGGATCCTGAAAAAAAAGTGATAAAATAACAAAGTAAGCTATACTTCATTCTTCTTTTCCCTGGCCGACCAGTGCAGAAGCTCCGGTGGAGTCCTCATTCGTTGGTTATAAGGACCCAGTGGATGACCTCTGCAGCCAACGGTGTCCTCATGACATTGTACAGGCACTAACACTCATTGACTAGAGCCATGAACCCTGTAGTATGGTATGTTATTGGCGAGGCAGCAGTCATAACACTGACGAACTTGAAAACCACTAAAGCTTCTGCAGTGGATCACTAGGTGCCATTTAGGAAAAGCCTGGAGCTTACCTGAGGTTGCAGGACCTGCACTAAAAGGTCCTCAATGGAAAATGTAGGGGCCTACCACCGCAAACCTAGCTTCTGCACCACTGCTCCTCATGGGTGGAGCTTCTGCTGGGAACAATAATGATTGGTTGGAAATTGAACTGGTACTCTTCTATACATCCCAAGAGGAATCATTTCAGCCACCTTTTCTTGAAAGAATATTGAGCTGCGATACCAGACAAAGCGAATAAACAAAGATGTGGATTCCAGTGGCCGGACCTCAATTATATATTGATGCTATAGTCTAACTATATTTTATTATAAATACCTTTAAAGAGAATTGCAATTCTGTGTTTCCATGCCAAAATATTTAGGCAAAACGCTCATCGGGTGGTGTGTGGCTGCCTGATTTTATGAACTGTATTGGTAATGTATGTTAGATTATTCTTTTGTGAAGGCCATTGACTATTTATGTATTTATACACAGTTGTCACTTCGATATTTAGTCTAATGCCTAATATGGATAAACTGAATTATTATGTCTTGTATTATAAGCTCTGGTCAGTCTATCTCCCATTTTTCTACTATCCTCACTCTTGTGTATTTTTAATATAGATATATTTTAATGCTGTATATTTTTGATACCTTAATTATTATATATTTTGTCGTGTTGGTATTTTCAAATCCTGCATGTAGTACGAGGTGTAGCTGAAATAGTGTATTCCTCAAAACGCCAACCTATGTTTAGCATCAAAGCGAGAAGCTTAATTTAGATCTGAATTAAGATGTTTCTGTAATCTCTGTCTGGGAATGTAGAACTAATGTCAGTCCTGGTGTCACGCATTGACTTGTAATAAAGCATAAATGTTGACTATAAAGTCATGGGCAATCTTGGATATCGAAAAAAAAATATTTTTAACATAAAGTGGTCTTCCTCTACTTTAAAGGGAACCTGTCACCTGAATTTGGCGGCCCTTTTTTTGGTCCGATGGGCGGTGTTTTCGGGTGTTTTATTCACCCCTTCCTTTCCCGCTGGCCGCACGCTGGCCGCAATATCGTCTTGAAGTTGATTCGCTTTCCTTCGTAGAACACGCCTGCGCAAGGCATGAATACATGTGGCCAGAGGCATGAATACAGTATATAGGAGAGGGGACTGGCTGATACTGTACAGCTGAGATCCTTCAAGCAGGACAGTTTAATCCCTGCACTGCTGAAAGAAACCCGCACCATTTAATATGATGGAGACATGCTTTTATTCAGCACAGGAGTACGAGAACTCAGACACTGCAATCTTCTGGCTCCTCTCTGTCATGGCAAAACTGTGACACTCAGACATGGGACTGCTACTCAATACAAGGAAAACAGAGATATTGACTACTGCCAGGTATGGCCGGGACACATTTGAGATGGATGGCAACAAACTGGAAGTTGTAAAGGATCAATGATCAAGATGCAAAGTTGACATCGGAAGTCAATAAGAGAAGAGCTATGGGCAAATCAACATTGAAGACAATGGACGAGGTCTTCAAATTGAGGAACATTTCACTAGCGATGAAGACACGGCTCGTACATAGTCTGGACTTTTCTGTAGTACCATTTGGATGTGAAACTTGGATGAAAAAGAAGCAAGACAGAAAAAGAATCCACACCTTCGAAATGTGGTGCTGGAGAAGGAGGCTATCAATACCATGGATGGCAGGAAGAACAAACAAATCAGGCCAAATGTCACTGGAAGCAAGATTCGCCAAGCTACAACTTGCCTACTTTGGACACATCATACGAAGAGAGCAACCACTGGAGAAGGACATCATGGTTGGAAGAAAAGGAACAAGGTGAAAAGGAAGACCAGCAACCTGATGGTTTGATACTATCAAGATAAGGGTGGAGAAGACCCTGGTGGACATACCTAGGCTTGCACAAGATCAATCTTCCTACAGAGCGTTCATCCATCAAGTCGGCTTGAGATCGAGCCGAAGGCCATTAAATAATAATAATAATAATAATAATAATATAACACTTGTTGTTCTACAACTTATACAACCGTACCATTAGTGGGTTTGATTAATAAAATCATCCTTTTTTTATTCCCATATAAACCCATGCTGTAAAAATCTGGATGTGTCCCACAATAATGAACCAGATCAATGAAAAGCAACTGATGAAAAATTTCAATCCATAGACTGACATTTTAACATTTTATTACTTTCTTTTACAGTTCAGCAGAACATATAGATGTTGACTCTATAATAACTCATAAGTTACTTTTAATAGAATAAAAATGAAATACGCCATATTCGCTGTAACCGCTTTATACTGAGCACAAACATCACTCGTACGGGGAAGGGTAACAAAATCAGATTTAAGCAGCAGTACTGACAATGTGAATGACTCTCATTAAATTATTCATCCAATGAATGCACATGTTATATACAAATGGTAATGCAGTATCCCAATTTACATCCAAGGAACTTTTTTTTAAAAATAAGGTATATATATTTTTTTTACATATTTTTACATCCAATAAAGAATATATTCAACATGTTTAATACGGCATGGCATAATATGAAAATGAATATACTCCTTTTACATTTACAAATAGAAGAAACAGCAGGGGCAGGAAAGCGAGGGGGTTAAAAAAACATTTTTGATAATTAGGCGAGGTTCACACTAGTGAATTGGTCCACAAGTAACAGTTGGCCTCCCGATCCGAACTTACCGCCTTGTATGTGTCTATGAGACTGTAACTTTGGGCCGGGAGACTCTCGATCAGTCCAGGCAATGTGGTCTGTATTCGGACTATGACATATGCTCGTATTTTTTGGCTGCTGGGAGTTATAACATTAGAAATTTTGGACTGGTCACTTAGACAAGTCAGGAAATTACACTGATGGAGTTCAGTAGTTGAGACCTCCAACAATGCACTAGAATAACGAGTAGCCGTTGTTTTCATTTTTATATCAAAAATCAATAGTACATAGGAAAATAAGAGAATTTGTAATATATCTCATCAGATAAATCTGCCTCTTTCTCCTTTTAGACTGATCTTTCACTCTCAATTTAATAGGAAAAAAAAATGTTTTAAGTGATTTTCCTATTACTGAGATAAATGATTGTTGGTGCCTTTAAATTTCTGTGGAGGGGGAGGAGTTAGAAGCCGACATGGACATTCTGCTGTAAAAACGACAGTTACAGTTCTCCATAGAACTTTATGAGCACCAACTGCCATCTGCCAAAAAACAGATACTTGTTTTTTTTTTACTTTGAGAAAGGCATCAGTCCGCTGCCGAAAGTTGGGGCAATAAAGAACCATTTTGGAGCACAAAAGGCTTCTCGTTTACTGCAGCGCAGCCCGTTTAACATGATATCGTCCTCCTCTACTAACTGCCATCTCCTATCTCAGTAATGGGAAAATCTGTATTCGCTGTAGACAGATTTTAGCCTTGAGAATTTTGAGAATTAAACATCACTCCTGGAGTATTAGCAAGAAGATTTCTCTAATATGATGTATTACAAAGTTTCTTATTTTCACATGTACTTTTGATTTATGAAAAAAATAAAGTTACTTTTACTTTCAAAACTTGCAAATTGTCTTCACATTAACTCTTTATTGATCTGAAATGCAGAAATCTATGGATACGGTATGTAGGAGTCAAAAGATAGTATGTCCTGGCCATTACCAAGCCTTGGATGTATCTTCTTTTAACTTCTAGAAATATATCATTCTTCAGACACGGGAAAACTATAAAGTACCACTTTCACTTGAATTGTTCAGCTTCAGTCCTGTGCCACGTGGGGTCTAGATTGTGCATTGTAACAGATGGGGGCTGGCTTAGCTATTGAAACGAGCATTCAGCCAGCGCACAGGGCTACTGAACCTGGGACCAAGGGTGATAAATAAAATTTGGGTAACATTTGCAAATAAAAGTATATATTATACATTTTTAAAGGGACTGTTTGAAAAAAAGTTATCACCTACTCTCAGGATATGTGATTACTTATTGATCGGTGGGGGCCCAACTCCTGGGACTTGCACTGAACAGGAAGCTTTTATCCCTGTGAAAATGGATAAAAAAGCGATTGTCACCCCATTCATTCCCTATAGGGCTGCTCTCTGCTTTTTCTGGCAGTCCGTATGGAAGGAATGGAACTGGATTTTGGGCATCCTTCCTGGCACTTCATTTTGGAACAGGGCTAAAA
This sequence comes from Ranitomeya variabilis, assembly GCF_051348905.1. Taxonomy (NCBI): domain Eukaryota; kingdom Metazoa; phylum Chordata; class Amphibia; order Anura; family Dendrobatidae; genus Ranitomeya; species Ranitomeya variabilis. The sequence continues at coordinate 213,218,528 of NC_135233.1, read as the reverse complement.
GTTGTCCATCCCCATTCTATCAATTGGTCAGACCCCCAAAACAGTGAGTCATCACCTATTCTGTAGATAGCCAATAACTTATTTTAACCAGACATCCCATCTAATAATATACTGAAGACATCTAAAAGTATTTTTTTGAAAATGGACAGCCCCTTCAAACCATAGCTCACTTTATTCCTAGAGCGTATGTATGTTCAGTAGAAGCAATGTGCGAAACACTGTGCGAAACATGCTATGTACTGCAGTCATTGAGCTAATTGAATGGAGGCCATTGCTGGCGTAATTAATGTTATGGACCTTCTGTAATCTAATTCAGTTTAGAAGCTGAAAAACTCTAAGAACCTTTCCAAAAGAACCCAAAAGTGAACGTGTTCTCTAAATGTAGGTCATCAAAACAAACTCAACTGGAGAACTCAAGCCCAGCTGTTACATGTGCTAAATTGTCTGTCTCATGTGGATTAGAAGTCCCAAAACCAAAGAGGAAAACTGGAAAAACGTCACAAACATTTCTGTAGTTATATAAACTGTGAGAAAATAGAGTTGGTATCGGTGATTTGGCACTCTGGACTTTTATTCCTTCAAGACTTGGCTGTATTTTTGCTTCTTAACACCCATTTGTTGAGTGACAACGCACAGGTGAAAGAAGTCATTTCTGCTTGTTGTATATTAGAACTGTCAGAAAAGAAATCTGTCACCCCAAAAAAAGACGAGTTGGATGTCAATTTCACAATTTCAAAGAGGAACTGCAATTTTCTAAGGGTGTAAATTGAAGAAAGGGTGTCTTGATCCAAAAGGGCTTCTTCGTGAAGAACATTCTGGAGGGAATATGTACAGAAAGTTATTTTAGGCTTTTTAAAATATAAAAAACAAAAAAATAGAGAACGAGTGTAATGAGTGTGATATATGGGCAAAAAGATGTAAATTTACAGTACACTGAGGCAGCCACTACAACTAGTGGAGAAGATCTATTTGGTTATGCAACAAGACGAGTCTTTCTGGAAACCGCCTCCTACCTGACGGCATCTACAACTCCTACTTTGATTAGTTGGCCTGGCAAGATGTCATCATTGTGACGTAATGCCACTGGATGTCCCGATTGACCAGATAATCAAAAGAGGCATTGTAGATGACATCACGTAGGTGCTGGTTCTCAAAGTTACATTCCAGTGGCCACAGAATACCGATGTGGCCGTTGGACCATGGTCTTGCAAATTGCATATTGTCAGAATGGATCTATAGTAGAAGTTCATTTTATGGGTCTTTCATGGTTTTGTCTAGCCCATCCAGATCTAAGGGAGCCATGGACATTAAATATGACAGGACTGTCCAGCTGTCTTATGAATTTGTGGCGTTATGGCTTTCCCCCGACATCATGGATCAGGATCATGATCACTGCCGATCTCTCAGGAGATAAGCTGCCATAAGAGGTGTCTGTCATCGTTTTCCTTGACTCTCCACGTTGAAAGCATATGCAAGTTCAGCCAAGCAGTGTTCAATTCAGTCGGTGCCATAAGAATGAGAGTTGGGGATTTTTCAAAAACATAGCCTTCTTATTTTACAAGAACTAAAGGGCTATTTTTAAAAAAAAGTAAATCCAAAAAAACCCTTTTAATAAATCTGCTATGGAAAATGCTCAATACGATCCAAAAAGTTAAGAATTGTTTGGGGAAATTGGTAAGGACGTCAAGTACCCCATATATCAATACATCTAAAATTATTTATTTTTTTACAAAATTGTAATATAATGTTCTTTCAGCACAATGTAGCTGTTTTTGGAATAATCCTACTACAAATACGGTAAGCGTGGGGTGACAATATATTCTTTGGTGGTCCATTTAAATAAATCTTGTTTTGTGTTAAGGTTGTTCAATCTCTTTCATTGGGGTTACACTTAAAAATATAGGATGTCAAAATATCGAGAGAGAAACTGGCTTTCTTTTATGTGGTTGAGCCATTCATCTCGGGTCCATTCACACGTTTACAATTTTTGTTCAGCTTCTTAACAAAGGATTAGTCACATACCACATTTTCGCAGCCATTACACTTGTCTTGGCCAGAGTATTTCCACCTCTTAACAGCCAGAGGATAATACTTTAGTTGCTCCCCAAGCAACATGTTATAACTGATGGGTAAAAGTGCTTTTCTTTGTAGAGGACTGACCTACGTCCTAACAAGCTGCCAATTCAGTCGACAAAGTTCACTTTGTAGGTCAGCTGGTGTCCATTGTCCCAGGCGTATAGTACTTTTTCTTTGGGGTTATAGTCAATCTGAGTTGTGAAGGCATACTCGTTAATGAAAGGCAACTTTGGATTTGCGTCAGTATCTGTGTGAGTATCATAAGCATAGGAGATCTGCCCTTCTTTATGGTTGTAGACATCCACGGCATAAAGGATGCCACATATTATAAAACAGTTTCCATAGGAATTACGTTTGAGGCCAGTTTTCCATGTAGTCTCCTTCTTCACCGATAAGTCGTTAGGGTCAAGTTTACTGATAACTATGACTTCTTGTTGAGAGTAATCATAGTCAACAGATGGGTAGATGACCCATAAGCCGCTTTCATCTACAGCAAAATCGATATCCGAGTGTCCTCTCCATTTCCATGGAGTGGTGTCTTCGTAAACGACATCATGAAGAAGAGTCCAGGCCGCTACAAAGCGTTGCTTCAGGTCATACTTGATAATGTTTTTGGTAAAAGCTCTGTTGTAATAGAAGGCTCCCTGATATACCACATGTCCTGTGCCGATCCAGTTGTAAGGAACCTTGTACAGATTACTCCAACGACCTGCGAAACAAATGAACATTGTAAAGTAAAGCCTCAAAACTGGTCGTGACATCAGTGATGGACCCTATATATGGAGACTGGAGGTGGGTCTACATGGACTGAATTCTGCCGGCAAATGAGTAACAATCAATAAAATAAAAAAATTAATTGGCATTTCAAGGGCCCTTAATCCTGACTGTCTGGGGATGGAATTATTGTATACAAGCACTTATTACTTTTATCAATCTAAGATGAGATAAGCCCTTTAGAAAGGATCTGTCACCTGATCAAAAGTGGACAGTTTTTGCTCTTATTTTATTTCCACTTCTTTCCTGACTATTTAGACTTTTTTTTTAAAGCCCCCATACCATCCCAGAGATATGGACTTTTTCATTTAGTCCTAATTTTTATGGCCTTTATCAATGGGGCATGACTCATAGAGTAATTATGCAACATAGCATAAAGACCCGCCCCTGAGGATCCCATGAGCCATTTCCACCTGGTAAAGACTACACAAATTATAGATGTAAAGGCTACTCTCTCTGGAACTATATGTAGGGTTTAAAATATAGCAACAGGGAATAAAGTAAGAGCAAAAACTGGGACCTTATGATTTAATGAAAGATCCTTTTTAGTGATGAGCTAATATACTCATTACTCGAGCGTGCTCGGGTGACCTCCGAGTATTTTTTAGTGCTCGGAGATTTATTTTTTTTCGACGCAGCTGGATGATTTACAGCTATTAGCCAGCTTGATTACATGTGGGGATTCCCTAGCAACCAGGCAACCCCCACATGTACTTATGCTGGGTAGTAGCTGTAAATCATCCAGTTGCGGCGAAAAAAACAATCTCCGAGCACTAAAAAATACTCGGAGGACACCCGAGCGTGCTTGGGAAATCTCAAGTATCAAGTATATTCGCTGATCACTAGTCCTTTGTAAATATGAAGCCAAAATTTGTACCTTCTGTGAAACAACTGACCTTGTTTAAAATTGTCGAGATTTCTGAACTCCACCAGATTATTTCCATAGTAATAATTAGTGACGTAGATCCGATGATCCTTCCCTGCTGGGTCTTTCATCCAAGCTCCTTCATTGCGACCATAACTGTGATGTTTCTCGGGTGCCTCCACCGATGCAATGGTGCCTTCACACTCTCCTTCTCTGACTGAGAGAAGATACCGTACATTACTCATCTTGACGTCATTTTCATCAATTGCTTAGATCATTATAGAACTGTATAGAGAAAATTAGCTAGTTAACATGAAGGACTAAGTAGTGTAATTGAGAGGGGGATTGGTAATATGCATATAGCATAGAATCCATAGACATTTTTCTGAAATTTATATTGGCAACCCACTTTATAGACATTAAAATTACTTTTTTTTTAAGACTTGTTTTTTTATTTTAGGCCATTCAATTTATAAAGTGGGGACTAATAAATCAGCCATTAATAGTAACCTCTCAGATGACCCCTTAGAAAAACTTTTTTCAATTTTTATTAAGTGATGACCTCAACTTTATTATCTGTGAGACTTTACCTCTAATCCTGAAAATAAAGGGACCACACTCGATTTTCTCAGATGAGGGGAAGGAAAAAAATTGTTCCCTCTCTTTCACTTTCATTGTGTCATGCATGGACCCGTTTCCTTGCTTGACCAAGTGCGATCCGATTTACGTATGCAAATTGTGCTATCAGACTCAGTCTGTCTGAGCAGCCGTTGCCGCCAACTCTGGTAGCGCTACTGAGCTCACCGATTGGCTGCCTTGCTGTCAACATGACGTCAGCACTGCAGACAATAACCGACACTAGAAGCAATGGCTAGACACGTCGCTTTTGAGAAAAGCATTTTTTTATTTTTTTTTTAAACCAATTGTACCTGGGGACCTGGATTTTATGAAAATGGAAAACCCCATAAAATATAACTTATAATATAATAATAATAATCTTTATTTTTATATAGCGCTAACATATTACGCAGCGCTTTACAGTTATATAGTGTAACAATATTTTATATGATATAATATGCAGTGTATTGGATCAGATGGCCTCTATAACAAACCGGTAATGTAAGAAAATGCTCCTAATTCATTACACACACTGTTCTAATCAGAAGTGTTGAAAGCCGACTTGTAAAAAGGATATTTGATCCAACTGCAAAACGCAAAACACAAAAATGTCTGCAAACGATTTTTAGAAAAGAAATGTCACTTTCTCTTAATCAATCACACAAGTCAGATACAAGTTAGAAATTTCCCTTTACTGCTGGCACGTTTCTCCAGGAAAGAATTAATCATCTTGAAGATTTCGGGATTAAATCATCATAGGATGTATTTTATGGCATACTCCAAGAGCCGGGAACAATAATCCTTTCCATTTGTGTTTTGGCTATTAGTTTCATTGAAAATGAAGATTGTATTTCCCAAAACAGTATACATTCTGGAAACAAAACAAATGTGCAACACAAACAATTTCTTAGGCCGTTTGTGCACACAGTTTATCAAGGTGTTTTTGGAGAGGAAACTGAGCAGGCAGAAACTCTCCAAATTCTTATCAAAACTGCAAAACTCCACAAAAACTTAGACATTTTGCTCCAAAAACCCGGCAAAAAGTCTCAGGCTACATTCCCATGATGAGCATTTGGTGAGTTTTTGATGTTGCAGATTTTCTGCAGTATTTCTGCACCCACTAAGTAATATAGGCTACTTTCATTTTTTTCAAAAGTATGCAGCGTCAAAAACTCACCAATAACGGGAAAGTAGCCTAAGCTACAGTTGCATCTGGAGAGCCCCCACTGCCGCAGGGCCGAGGGGCACCCGGTACCGGGCCTCTCTGTCTCGGTTCTGGGGTAGTCACGGTGGCTAGGCCCGGTCCGTGACCCTGCTGAGGGGCGTCCAGTGAAAGTTGAGAACGTGATGATGCTGTGGTGTGGTGCAGGTCGCGGTGAATAACGAGGACACCAGGTTGCAGTCTCTTTACCTCTTTACTGAAGGCTTCAGGGTCCTCAGTCTGGAATACGGTTAACCGGGCTACCTGAGTCCGGCCGGTTCGATGGCACCTCCAGAGATCCCTTTGCAGGTGGAAATCTGTGCCTACCTGCTAGCGCTTGTGTGTTGTGGTCCTCCCCTGCTGTGCTTACGGGATAGTCCCCACAACTGTTGTGTCTGTTTCTGAAGTTCCCTCACAACTCGATTATGATGTTCTTCGTCCCCCCAGATGATATGGCTAGGACGCACCCGTATGACGGGTAGGCTCGGAGCTCTTCCGGGACCCTAGTGTCGCTCCTCTCCAAATGTTGCCCCCTATGTCCGCCTATAACTGACTGTCCTGCCGTAGGTTTGAAGTAAGGCCTGGAGCTCAATACTTCCTCGGCGTTTCCGGCTACGCGCCTCAGTAGGATGTTGCCTCGTCTTACAGCATGACTCCTACTGGTGATTCTCCTTGTTGCGTTGATCTCGTTTCTCACTCAGCACAATAAACCTCGCTTCTTGTCCTTTCTTGGGGTACCGCCGCGATGAAGTGCAGGCGCGGTCCCGTAACGTTCTTTCTATTCGCTAGGCCTCTGTCAGGATCCCACCCCTGACAGGGACCCCCCTGAATCTTCCCCTGCAACACCCTCTGCCACAGGATGTTGCCCGGTTCCAACCCAGTCAGCTTCTGTCTAACTTCCTACCTAACCCGCAGTTTTACCAGATTGTGAGGAGTGGCCTAATACATAGCGCCCTTAGCTCCCCCTGGAGGCCAGACTGTGAAGTGTATTGGTGTCTGTGATACCTGGTCAGATGAACTCCTTCAGTGCCATCAGACGTACCATAGCCCCCCTTAGCGGCGGAGCATCAGTACTGCAACGACCAGGACTCTGGGGCACTGCACTCCCCCCCGGTTAAACCCAGTACTCCTGGACTGGGAAGAAAACAACAATACATGTCAGCAAAAAGACATACAATTTTTGAAATGCAATAACAAGTAAATTTGAACAGAGCTTCCCTTTATGGGAGGTGAGGACACTTGAACGTTACAAACATGGTTAAATATTTTAAATAACATACTATAAATAACTTCTCTTACCCAACCGGGTATTCTACTTAGTGCAATTTTCGGAACAATAATTTAACATTGCCTTTAAGGACGTATACGCTGAATCCACTAAAGACCTTCTTATAAAACACTATAAGGCTAATCAACTTTTCTTCATTTTCCACCTTTACATCTGCAGGACCGCCTGTCTATTTGCCCCAGGCCTACTGCCTCTCGCTCTGTTGCAGGACCGTCCCTTCTCACCCAGGCCTACTGCCTTTGTGCTACTATACACAGTATAGAACTTATCAACCTTCTCTCAGTTCAAGATCACTGAGCCATCTCTGGCTCCTAGGAGGACTCACCGACTAACCCCGTACGGGTTCACTTCCTGTCCTCATTCTCTAACACATTATTAAACATTTCTTACAATTAACTAGCTATCTACATATAACTTTGACATGTAAGCATTATTCGACTTTAAGTGCTATTGGTGAACGTCCCCTTTAAGAAGGGACCAAGTCTCTCGGAGGTAGTGCAACTTCTCAAGCTGCAAGTTCGTGTACAGCAAGGACTCTGGTACTGCTTCCAGGAACAGTTTCTTCGCAAAGAGTCCTTTTCTATGTAAAACCAGTAGAGGGTGTCTGTGATACCTGGTCAGGTGAACTCCTTCAGTGCCATCAGACATACCATAGCCCCCCTTAGCGGCGGAGCATCAGTACTGCAACGACCAGGACTCTGGGGCGCTGCACATCCCCTTCCAAAATTTGCAATCGGCACTGGGAAATGCAGCGTCAGAGGTTGTGGTCTAGTTGCTTATGCAACCAATGACATGACAATCATACAGAACCAGAGACTCTCATGGACTTAACGGGAGTCCGTCATCCCAAAAATGAATTTTAAATGGCTTGTATGGTGTTGAAGGGGACTTAGCCCCTATAAAAACCATACTAGCACTCTACCTGTACAGTGCCTGAGAAAATAACTGCAAATGAGGGGGCTACGGTGCACCATTGGTTATGGCCAGGAGTTTGGTACATTGTTACGTTTCCTCATTTCCATGGGCACCTTAAACTTGGAAAGAATGAATTTTTATATATCTAATTGGCTAAGTTTCAGTCTACAATCTTCATTCATTTTCATATGCCCTGGTTTCCTGTTATGATTGTGTAACAACTCACACAGGAAAATAGGTAAAACACTAGAAACTGCAACTGACCCTGCCGTTTCCTGTACAGACTATAGATTCTGATTACGCAGTCCCTAGAGGTTTTTAAGTGGGATGGAATGGCCCTAGAAACAGAATAATCAATGGCTGCTTGGACCTATCCTGCCTGAAAGGCCGTCGATCGCTTCACGTTCTTTATAAGGAATCAGAGGGAGGAGAAGAGTGCAAATTACATTCAGAAGGAACAGTGTGCTGAAATAGAAAGAGATCCCAGAGTGAGTTAAAACAAACCTCAAAATACAAAATGAGAAGATGAGGTATGCACTGCTACAGAGTATGCCGCCTACTTCCTAAAGAAGAAACAGAAGATAGGTGAAAAGCATAATCAGCAGATAGTGAAAGACCAGCTAGGGTTTATCTGACTGACATAAACAACAGCAGTGAGACTAGACATCCAAATAAGACAACACCAGCAGGAAATACCAGCAGGGAGAAAGTATATGAAGCCGCACTCGAAAGGTGATAGGGCAGACAAATGAAAACATCTGTTAACCTAAAAAGACTAAAGCCAGGATAACAGACAATAAACACTAGGAGAAAATGTGCATTTACTGTGGCTCAATGGATAGAGAGGCCAACCACGCACAGGATCAAGGGTTTGAACCTAGACACATGACAATTGCAGTCTGAACTAAGTTTCAGATTTTTTTTTTCTTTCTTCTTTCACAGTAACACAGGCTGGATATGGACTCTCTGTATGTGCAGAGTGCTAAGGTATTTAGTAGCCAATATAAAATTTTCAGCAAAGCTTCTATTCTGCAATTTATTATTCATGTACTTTCCTCCTTATCTACAGCCTATTTTCTCTGTCCTAGCTGAGACTGTACATGATTCTTCCCTATACATAATGTGAAGATCTGTGTATAACCCCCTCCCTGCTGTTACTTCTAACACAAAAAAGGGAGTGTTCAGAAGAAACTTGGCACTCAAAACTGAGAAATTATGATTTTATGTTTTGTATGTAATTTATTGTGCATCCAGGTAGTGAATAGGATGCCTGGATGCATAATAAATTAAACATAAAATCGTAATTTCTCAGTTTTGAGTGCCAAGTTTCTTCTGAACATTTGGATTCTGCGGGCTGGAGACCCTACTTGTGCACCTACTACCACTCCATACAGAGAGTCGTGTCTTTCCTATATGACAAAAATAAGGGAGGATAGAGCAGAAAAGGTTGGCACAGCCAAGAGCAGAAACTATGATGGATTCGTAATACTTTTATTGAACAATCAGCTAAAATTAGGATTTTTTTGGACACTTTTGCAGCGACAAAATGCTCACAAATTTAGAAATTTGCTTACCAATTATTTTTTTTTACAATAAAAAAGAAAACTGGGTTCATATGGTATACATAATCCATACCTCTATTATTGTTTTCCGCATCATCACCAAGTCCTGCTGAAGAAAGCAGAGTCACTGAGTATTCTGGGCTGGTGGTAGTTGTAGCCGATGTTGTAGTAGAGGTGCTCTCCGATGTGGTGGTGGAGGTGGTAGTGGGAGTTGGTGTGCTGGTAGTAGTAGTAGATGTAGTTGTGGTTGGTGGTCTCTCCTCCAACCTGTCCACAGGTCTTTCCTCCTGGATAATGTGGGATTCTGAAATGTTTTCTGCCGCTTTGACATCTTGTCTTTCTCCACGTCCAGAGAGCCTTCCTGTGTTCTCTACAAATGGAAATAAAACATGAAGTATTGCATCAGTTGAACTTGACCTACTCATGTGGTATGTGTAGTGTGTATATTACAAGTAACCAATTCAGAATTTAAAATTTTTCTTGAGACGTCTTGATCCCCATCAAGTTCCGGAAGTGTGATCTACACGGCCATGTACAAAACTGTGTCAAATCCCATGTTTTTTAGTAGAAACTGAGTGTCCAAAGTCCAAGATTTTGAAGAGTTTTGTTTTTTTGAGAAGGATTTGGAGAGTTTCTGCGCAGTTTCAGTTCCAAAAACTACTAAAAAAATATCAGTGTAGACATGTCCTAAAGCAGTGGTCTCCTACTCCAGACCATCAACAAATCATGTTTTCAAGATTTCCTTAGTATTGCTCAGGGGATGGAATTATCATCTGGGCAATACTAAGGAAAACCTTAAAAGACAATCTGTTGGTGGCTCCTGAGGACCGGAGTTGGGGAACACTGTCCTAAAGATACCAGAAAACCTATATCCTAAGCTCCTGATCCCATAGGGCTCGATCAATCCCACCAACACCATAAACTTACAGCTTTTGCATGGAGCCATTTTTTATGGCGGCATACATAGAGCCTTTTCTAGTTCTCCCTCTTCTGTAAAGGGGATTGTCTTTAAAAATAAAGTTGGGACTTTGGGGATTTTGCTACTTTCATTCAAAAGTAGGCAAATTAGAGAATTGATTTTCAGGGTAAATTTCTTTGTTCAAAACCGACTTTATTATTGAAACAAATACATTTTCAAAAATGTGAAAAATAATTTTTATTTTTATATCTCATTAAATGTGTTGTCTACCTAAAAAATAAATAGTGAATTATGCTTACATTAGTGTGTTATGCAATGGTGGATGCTATACAGGGGGTGATTGGCAAAAGTAGAGTATTACTCTGGACGCAGGGGCACTAATAAGAGCTGGTCATTTAATGGTTACATATACATATCCATTAAATACACTTGTCTATAGGCCAGACAATAGTCATGGAATAAAGTATTACGGAGACCATTTTTATTAAATCTTATTAAAGAACAGCTAAACTTTTTATTTATTTTTTATCGTTTTGTCCAGTTATGAAAGTTATGAAACTTTGCAAATCTTTTTTATTACCGGTTTGTCTTTGTTCCCATAAAAGAATTGAAAAATGACCTATTTTCCCGCTTTTCATCCGCAATGATATCAGCCCATAATAATTTGGAGTACAGATGCTAGCAGTGAAAGTGTCAGTTCACTAACTCTGTGGATTTTTCTGATAACCACAATACTCCATGGAGGAGCTGACCAACCACTGCCATCAGCTGTACTCCAAATTAGTATGTTTTGATAAGTAGGGAAGGAGAAAAACTGTTAATCAGCTGACCTTCCAGGGAGGACAAATAAGTGTGAAAACCACTTGTACTCACATAGGAACCCTGGTAGACCTTCTTTGGTCATGGTGTGATGCAAAGAGTATAGGAATACATCAGGTCAGAGATGGAAGAAGGGTCTATGAGGACTGGGCTCCAGCACCAATGGGGAAATGTTAAAACATAACTTAATTAAAAACATGGTTTAAAAAAAGCATAAAAGATCAAAGCCCCAAAAGCTTGCGCGTTTCGGGTTAGCAACCCTTATTCATAGCTTTTTTCACCATGTTTTTAATTACACAGTAAAGGTTATATTTTAACATTTTCTCATTGGTGCTGAAGCCCAGTCCTCAAGGACCCGTCTTCCATGTTTTGATAAACATTCTTGTGGTATTTCCTGATGAAGGAGTCTCTTAGACTTTGAAACGCATTGAATAAACCACCATTCTCTATGCGAAATACATTTGGACATACGATTATTCAGCAGCGCGGACCATATCCACACTAACCCCTTCATTCATCTACAGCATTGTCACTTGCTGACCTGTGGATCTGCCACAGCGGATAATTGTATATGCTTTATCATAAGCGCCATCTGGTGAGTAGAATTTTATTGTATCAATTCACTTTGCGTTGGATAAGACCCTATTTGCGCTGATCTCTCCAGCAGCATTCCTTGGATGTTTTGATAAACACAATACTCAGAGGAGATAGGTTATGACCCATTCACTGCCATCATCTGTACTCAAAACCAGTATGTTTTGATCAGCATAAGACTCCGAGGAGAAGACAGGTGATGACCATTCACTGCCATCAATAGTACTCCAAATGACTATCCTCTGACAAGCACAGTACTCAAGACAGGTGCTAACCCTTCACTGCCATCAATAGTACTCCAAATGACTATTCTCTGACAAGCACAGTACTCAGAGGAGGAGGCAGGTGATGACCATTCACTGCCATCAATAGTACTCCAAATGAGTATCCTCTGACAAGCACAGTACTCAGAGGAGAAGACGGGTGCTAATCCTTCACTGCCATCAATAGTACTCCAAATGACTATCCTCTGACAAGCACAGTACTCAGAGGAGCAGACGGGTGCTAACCCTTCACTGCCATCAATAGTACTCCAAATGAGTATCCTCTGACAAGCACAGTACTCAGAGGAGGAGACAGGTGCTGACTCATCACTGCCATCAATAGTACTCCAAATGAGTATGTTCTGATAAGCACAATACTCACAGGAGGATGCAGGTATCAATGATTCTCACTACCATCATCACTGGATAGGTCATAACTTATAGATTGGGGATGTTCGACTACTGGGACCCTACCCATCACTAGAAAGAGGGATTCAAAATCTTTCACAGCCATCATAATCTGTACTCCACAGTATGTACAATACTCAGAGAAGGAGACAGGTGCTGATCATGAATGCCATCAACACTACTCCAATTGAGTATGTTCTGATTAAGCACAAAACTCAGAGGAGACAAGTGTTGACCCTTTTACTGACATCATTAGTACTCCAAATGAGTATACTCTTACAAGTATTCAGTGGCCAGATCGGCACCAATCTACTAGTCATCAGCTATCCAGTGAATAGGGGGAAAAAATACACAATGTGAGTATATCCTTGTAATACAAGGCAGTTAGGTCTGTACAGGACTCTAAGCTTTAGGGTGAGTCCATCCAAACAAGACAAACGCCATCTGATGTGTCTGCATGATGTTTGCCTGTCAGAGACTGGACGGTGGAGAACCAACTTTTCTCAGGAATTTTAAATAGCCATTTGCATTTCTTCTAAAAATATTGACTTGCAAGAACTAGTAAACCTCTGCTAATTCTACGCACCATGTGTCACCGACGGGTCAAATCATGAGCCAAATGCAAACAAACCTTCTAGAAAACTGTGCAGATTTCACTGCTTCCTCCATAGGACGCCCTAAAGTCACTGATTGTTATTGATGGGCTTAACAATACAACATGTCTCGGAAGGATTGACCCTGATGAAAACTTATTCCGATCCTTCCTAGGAGTCTTCCAGACATTGGAAACTTGGCTATGTAAAAAGAAAACTGTATCCTGTAATATGTATCCGATGCAGGTTGTAACTAGCAAATTCACATTAATATAAAATCACATACAAATTACACATGAAGTCATTAATTTTTATATGTAAAGGGTCATGCTGTAGGAAATGTAGAGTTAGAAGCAACTTTGCCGGTTTTCCAAAATTGGGGGATTAAGGAAAATTAGCATCCACTTTCTCCCTTGCCATTCTACCTATTTTTTTGACAAGCTACTGGCAGTATAAGAAAATTATTTTACTTCTTCTCCATACTTGGCAACTGTCCTGGAACATCCGTAAAAAAGGAGACATTCTTGACACTGAGAAAAATTGGGGCTGCCAAAGCCACCTTTTACCCCCAGTGATTCCAGAAGGTTTTTATTCATGATGCCGAGATGCTCCAGAAGGGGATAGTCTAAAAATGGGGAATACATTCCCTAGTTATGTTATGCCCTAAACTCAGGCCCTATCCTTTGGGAAGGGGGATGACTCCTTAGAAAACATTGATTGCCACATCAAAAACTGCCAAGTGGCAGAACGGTCCATTCATGGACATAAATATGCACAGGTAGCATTCTCAAGTGACATCACTGGTCTCTGAACGTCGGGTATTCTGACAATGCGCTCTGTTGCCGGCTCGTTACTAAGCCAGCAACAGAGAGCGCATAGTCATTGTGTACATCGCACAGGGACTGGTCCAGCCCCTGAAATGAGCATCACTGATGATACTTCACTTCAGGGGGGTCAGAGGCTGTGGCAGTGACTATTGTTTGAGCATCCCAGCATGCAGTGGTATACTCAAACGAAGTGTCATCAAAAAGGAAGTAGAAAAAAAAAGAGAGAAAATTTGTCAGATAGTGAAGTTAGGGAAGGATAGGGAATTGTTAATTTTGTATATTATAATATAGCTTAGATTATGGAATCAAACAGATAGGGGTTAAAAATAAAAAATTCATTTGAATTTTTTTGCCCCTTTTTAGCAAAAAAAAAGTCACACTTCATTAAATTATGCAAAATGTTCAGATGTAGATAAAATCAAAAAGCAAAAAAGTAAACCAGATCACCCGGTATAGATAGACTTAATCCAAGGCATGGACAATGCTCCTATGCAAACTGCAATGAAGATCCAAAAATGCATTATTAGTCCAGCCACAAGGATAGGGAATACAATCTTCTTTATTGAATATTGAATAAACATGTTGTAATATCATAAAATGAGGTACACAGCCTATTTGCAGGCTTCCCCGCTCTTAATCACGACATACGCATACATAAAATTACTCCAGAGGAAGTGATTTAAGCAAAAAATTTGGTGACTTTTTAAAAATTTGCAATTGAACAATTAGTCCAAAACATCTGGAAACCCTAAAACCTGCTGGCAATGCAGAGAATAAAAGAAAAAAACAGGTACACACATATAAAATAGCATTAAAAAAGTGCAAAAAAAAAAAATAAGGTGCACATAAAAATAAGCCAAAAATACCATAAAAGTAGACAAAAAACGGTGTAAATGCAAAAACAAATCGGCCCATAGTGTCTACCCAGTGAACACACCAAACAGCTTACGGATGCCTATAGAATAGTACACATAATAGGGTTAACTGGCAGTTTTCACGATGGGAAATGATGTATATCTCTGCGATCATGGTGTGGATAAAACCTAAAATCTAAAGCAGTACCCCCTTAAATGGTGTTTATGCCAAGTGCAATGTTTTTGGACTGTCTTTAATGTGGGTTGAGTAAGCTTCTGTTACGGGCTTGGTTGAGGCATGCTGATTTCAGAACTGGTTCTATAACTATTAGAAAGGGGGCGTTTAATGACTGTTCCCTGTTCTGAAGCTTAGGATGTGAAGTTGAGGTTTTTGATGATGACACTACCATCTGCAGGTGGGTTTAGAGCCACCACGTGTTAGATCTGTGCCACGATTCATGATGAAAACAACAGAGGAACATTTGGAAAATTGCTTCTTCTCCACAAAACGTATTCCCTTCTGATGTTCTGCATCCATGCTGGAGCAATGCCAGCTATCTGATGTTTCACCATCTATCCTCTGCAGAGGAGTAATTCTGCACCATAAGCTCCTCTAGATTGGATGGACTTGATTATACAATGAATACACAAAACACATACTGCTTGGTTCAGGGCTTGAATAGGAAGCCCGCCTCATGTTTGATCTAATGCAGATAGCGATGGAGACCGTTTGATAGGAAACAGATGAAATTTGGAATGTTATCAAGAGAGCACTACACAGCTTTTCGGTTTAATATTTTCAACTGCATTTCTTGATGCATAGAAGAAACATCATCTGAGGTATCAACGTGTCTGCAGATACTATAAATATAGATCTACCGTCATATCGAGACACTCTACCGATCAGTCAGAAATGTGCTGGGAAGGATTTTTCTAGGATGAATCAAAGGCGAAACCAACAAATTCTTGAGTTTTTTTAATATAATCTTCGCATTATCAGGATTATAGAAAGACATGTAGAAACATATCCAGGGTGAATGGGAAAAGGTTTATCAGATGTCCTCAACGAGGTTGTCCACTATCGGCCACCTACTAGGATCGTGTAGGTCGAAAATTACATATGAAGTAGAAGGAACAACAAGAGAGTAATTACTAAGAATAATGGAAGCTATTCAGGAACAGAAGCTATGGAAGGACTCTTCATCTATTAAAGGAACCTCAGAGGAGAGGAATAGTTGATTACAACCACTGTAGAAAGTGAAAGATGGGATGAAATTAAGGTCCTGATTCATAGAGAGCATTTTGTACACCACTCTTGACAAAGTATGTGCTGAAGTAATATGGGTCAAATTCATTAAGAAGCATTTTAGTGAATTAGGTCCATCTTTCAGCTGTTGTACACGACCTCAAAAAAATGTACGTCAGTGGCGTAAAGTATGAGGAATTTATTGGGAGCTCTCAAACGTGCCCCCTCCCGGCCAAGTTTTACATACGCCAGAAAACTAGTCTAAACTACTTGATGAAATTGCACCTAAGTGTTGAAAACAGGCTATACTAATTATAATACATGGAGGTCATTTTTGATACATGGTAAGGTTTTAATATTAGAGGTTAGGACCTGTTATGATCCTAGTGGCAAGGATCGCAGGACGGACTAGCTAAGTAACTGAACAGACGACTAGCTCTGGGGAGGTGGTAACTAGATTGACCGCAACCTGATCCTATCCGCAAACAACTATAAGTAGCCGTGGAACGTTACCTGAAAATCCTAGACGTCTCTTCACGGCCTGAGAAACTGACTATTCCTGGAGGGAAAGAAAGTCCTCTCTTGCCTCAGTGGAATGACCCCAAAGATATAGAATAGCCCCCCACAAATATTAACGGTGAGTTAAGGGGAAAGCACAAACACAGAGATGAAATCAGATTTAGCAAATGAGGCCCGCTAATACTAGATAGCAGAAAATAGGAAGGAAACTGTGCGGTCAATGAAAAACCCTATTCAAAATATCCACGCAGAGATTGCTCGAGCCCCCGCACCAACTAACGGTGCGGGGGAAGCAACTCCGTACCCCAGAGCTTACCAGCAACAAGAAATCACATATTAGCAAGCTGGACTAGACTCATCTAACACAGAAATCATATTGCAGGCAGATGAGCAAAAAATATTCTAACAGAACTTAGCTTATCCTGAAGAGGCGAAAACGAGATAATCAGGAGTAATCAGAATAGCACTGAATACATTGACAGCCGGCAACAAGTGGAAGTGAAGCAGAGCTAAATAGGAACCTCCCTGGTGAATAACGAGGCAGCTGATCCAGCCAGACCCGCAGGATAATAAACCAAACCACCAGGGGGAGCCAAAAAACCAAAGTCACACAATACCATCTGTGACCACAAGAGGGAGCCTGAAAACGGAGTTCACAACAGTACCCCCCCCTTGAGGAGGGGTCACCGAACCCTCATCAAAACCCCCAGGGCGATCAGGGTGAGCCACATGGAAGACACGAACCAAATCGGCTGCATGAACATCAGAGGCGACAACCCAGGAATTATCCTCCTGACCATAGACTTTCCACTTAACCAAATACTGAAGCCTCCGTCTAGAAATACGAGAATCCAAGATCTTCTCCACCACGTATTCCAATTCTCCCTCAACCAGCACAGGGGCAGGAAGCTCAACCGAAGGAACCACAGGCACCACATACCTCCGCAACAACGACCGATGGAACACATTATGAATAGCAAACGATGCCGGGAGGTCCAAACGAAATGACACAGGGTTAAGGACTTCCAAAATCTTATAAGGACCGATAAACCGAGGCTTAAACTTAGGAGAGGAGACCTTCATAGGAACAAAGCGAGAAGACAACCACACCATGTCCCCAACGCGAAGTCGGGGACCCACACAGCGACGGCGGTTGGCAAAGCGCTGAGCCTTCTCTTGTGACAGCTTCAAATTGTCCACCACATGATTCCAAATCTGATGCAACCTATCCACCACAACATCCACTCCAGGACAGTCAGAAGGCTCCACCTGACCCGAGGAAAAACGAGGATGAAACCCTGAATTACAAAAAAAAGGCGAAACCAAAGTAGCAGAACTAGCCCGATTATTAAGGGCAAACTCGGCCAATGGCAAAAAAGTCACCCAGTCGTCCTGATCAGCAGAAACAAAACATCTTAAATAGGTTTCCAAAGTCTGATTAGTGCGCTCGGTTTGGCCATTCGTCTGAGGATGGAAGGCCGACAAAAAAGACAAATTAATGCCCATCTTAGCACAAAAGGTCCGCCAAAATCTAGACACAAACTGGGATCCTCTGTCGGAAACAATATTTTCAGGGATCCCGTGCAAACGAACCACATTTTGAAAAAACAGAGGAACCAACTTGGAGGAGGAAGGCAACTTAGGCAAGGGCACCAAATGGACCATCTTAGAAAAACGATCACACACCACCCAAATGACAGACATTCTCTGAGAGACAGGGAGATCTGAAATAAAATCCATGGAAATGTGCGTCCAAGGCCTCTTCGGGACAGGCAAAGGTAACAACAAGCCACTGGCATGAAAACAGCAAGGCTTAGCCTGAGCACAAATTCCACAAGACTGCACAAAGGAACGCACATCCCGCGACAAGGAAGGCCACCAGAAGGACCTAGCCACCAAATCTCTGGTACCAAAAATCCCAGGATGGCCTGCCAACACCGAAGAATGAACCTCGGAAATAACTCTGCTGGTCCATCTATCCGAGACAAACAGTCTCTCCGGTGGACAACGGTCAGGTCTATCCGCCTGAAACTCCTGCAGCACTCGTCGCAAATCTGGGGAGATGGCAGACAAAATCACCCCTTGTCTGAGGATACCAGCTGGCTCTGAATCACCAGGAGAGTCAGGCACAAAACTCCTAGAAAGAGCATCAGCCTTCACATTCTTCGAACCAGGCAGGTATGAGACCACGAAATCAAAACGAGAGAAAAACAACGACCAACGAGCCTGTCTAGGATTCAGCCGCTTGGCCGACTCGAGATAAATCAAATTCTTGTGATCAGTCAAGACCACCACACGATGCTTAGCTCCCTCGAGCCAATGTCGCCACTCCTCAAATGCCCACTTCATAGCCAACAACTCCCGATTACCAACATCATAATTCCGCTCGGCAGGCGAAAACTTTCTTGAAAAGAAAGCACATGGCTTCATCACAGAGCCATCAGAGCTTCTCTGCGACAAAACAGCCCCCGCTCCAATCTCAGAAGCATCAATCTCAACCTGGAAAGGAAGGGAGACGTCTGGCTGACATAAGACCGGAGCCGAAGAAAACCGGCGCTTCAGCTCCCGAAAGGCCTCCACAGCCACAGGAGACCAATTAGTAACATCAGAACCCTTCTTGGTCAAATCCGTCAATGGCTTAACAACACCAGAAAAATTAGCGATGAAGCGACGGTAAAAATTAGCAAAACCCAAGAACTTCTGAAGACTCTTAACAGATGTAAGCTGAGTCCAGTCATGAATAGCCTGAACCTTGACTGGGTCCATCTCAATAGCAGAAGGAGAAAAAATTAAACCCAAAAAAGAAACCTTCTGGACTCCAAAAAGACATTTTGAGCCCTTCACAAATAAAGCATTGGCACGCAGGACCTGAAACACCATCCTGACCTGCTTAACATGGGACTCCCAATCATCTGAAAAAAAAAAGAATATCATCCAGATACACAATCATAAATTTATCCAGATATTCACGGAAGATGCCGTGCATAAAGGACTGAAAGACAGAAGGAGCGTTAGAAAGTCCAAAAGGCATCACCAAGTACTCAAAATGGCCTTCGGGCGTATTAAATGCAGTTTTCCATTCATCACCCTGCTTAATACGCACAAGGTTATACGCACCACGAAGATCTATCTTGGTGAACCAACTAGACCCCCTAATGCGAGCAAACAGATCAGATAACAATGGCAAAGGATACTGAAATTTGACCGTGATTTTGTTTAGAAGGCGATAATCAATACAAGGTCTCAGGGAACCATCCTTCTTAGCCACAAAAAAGAACCCCGCACCAAGAGGGGAGGAGGAGGGGCGAATAAGTCCTTTCTCCAAAGACTCCTTTATATAACTCCGCATAGCAGCATGCTCCGGCACTGACAAATTGAAAAGTCGTCCCTTAGGAAACTTACTACCAGGAATCAAATTTATAGCACAATCACAATCCCTATGAGGAGGTAGAGAACTGAGTTTGGGCTCATCACATACATCCTGGTAATCCGACAAAAACGCAGGGACCTCAGAAGGAGTGGATGAAGCAATTGACACCACAGGAGCGTCGCCATGAATTCCCTGACAACCCCAACTTGACACAGACATTGCTTTCCAATCCAGGACTGGATTATGAGTCTGCAACCATGGCAGGCCCAACACGACAACATCATGCAAATTATGCAATTCAAGAAAGCGAATCACCTCCTGATGAACAGGAGTCATGCACATGGTCACTTGTGTCCAGTACTGAGGTTTATTCGTAGCCAATGGTGTAGCATCAATTCCCCTTAGTGGAATAGGGAATTTTAAAGGCTCCAAAACAAAACCACAGCGCCTGGCAAATGACAAATCCATCAGACTCAGGGCAGCACCTGAATCCACAAAAGCCATAACCGGGTAAGATGACAGGGAACAAATCAGGGTAACAGACAAAATAAACTTAGGCTGTAAAGTACCGATGGTGACAGATTTATCAATCTTTCTTGTGCGCTTAGAGCATGCTGAGATAACATGAGATGAGTCACCACAGTAAAAGCACAACCCATTTTGCCGTCTATAATTTTGCCGTTCACTTCTGGTCAGAATTCTATCACATTGCATAGACTCAGGTGTCTGTTCAGCAGACACCGCCAAATGATGCGCAGGTTTGCGCTCCCGCAAACGCCGATCAATCTGAATGGCCAGAGTCATTGACTCATTCAGACCTGCAGGCGTAGGGAACCCCACTATGACATTCCTAATGGCTTCAGAAAGACCTTTTCTGAAATTTGCAGCCAGGGCACACTCATTCCATTGAGTAAGCACCGACCATTTCCGAAATTTCTGGCAGTACACCTCTGCATCATCTTGCCCCTGAGAGAGGGCCAACAACGCTTTTTCAGCCTGGT
The DNA here is from genome assembly GCF_051348905.1 of Ranitomeya variabilis. Lineage (NCBI taxonomy): Eukaryota > Metazoa > Chordata > Amphibia > Anura > Dendrobatidae > Ranitomeya > Ranitomeya variabilis. The sequence continues at coordinate 213,197,816 of NC_135233.1, read as the reverse complement.
TCTCAAGATTAGGTTCCTCATAGAGCAATCCAAGGGCCAGAAAAAACGCATCCACACTGAGCAATGCAGGATCCCCTGGAGCCAATGCGAAAGCCCAATCTTGAGGATCGCCACGCAAGAAAGAAATAATAATCTTAACTTGCTGAACAGAATCCCCAGAGGAACGAGGTTTCAAAGAAAGAAACAATTTGCAATTGTTCTTAAAATTCAGGAACCTAGATCTATCTCCAGAAAACAACTCCGGAATAGGTATTCTAGGCTCTGACATAGGACTGTGCACAACAAAATCCTGAATACATTGTACCCTTGCAGCAAGATGATCTACACTGGAGGCTAAACTCTGGATATCCATATCAGCAGCTGAACTCAGAGCCACACCAAGATTAAGAGGAGGAGAGAAGCCAGACACACAGCAGCTAGACACACGGCAGCAAAAAAAAAAAAATTTCTCCAAGCTTCTTTTCTCCTGCTTCTGCCATGCAATTAACACTTTACTGGCCGGCTGTACTGTTATGATCCTAGTGGCAAGGATCGCAGGACGGACTAGCTAAGTAACTGAACAGACGACTAGCTCTGGGGAGGTGGTAACTAGATTGACCGCAACCTGATCCTATCCGCAAACAACTATAAGTAGCCGTGGAACGTTACCTGAAAATCCTAGACGTCTCTTCACGGCCTGAGAAACTGACTATTCCTGGAGGGAAAGAAAGTCCTCTCTTGCCTCAGTGGAATGACCCCAAAGATATAGAATAGCCCCCCACAAATATTAACGGTGAGTTAAGGGGAAAGCACAAACACAGAGATGAAATCAGATTTAGCAAATGAGGCCCGCTAATACTAGATAGCAGAAAATAGGAAGGAAACTGTGCGGTCAATGAAAAACCCTATTCAAAATATCCACGCAGAGATTGCTCGAGCCCCCGCACCAACTAACGGTGCGGGGGAAGCAACTCCGTACCCCAGAGCTTACCAGCAACAAGAAATCACATATTAGCAAGCTGGACTAGACTCATCTAACACAGAAATCATATTGCAGGCAGATGAGCAAAAAATATTCAAACAGAACTTAGCTTATCCTGAAGAGGCGAAAACGAGATAATCAGGAGTAATCAGAATAGCACTGAATACATTGACAGCCGGCAACAAGTGGAAGTGAAGCAGAGCTAAATAGGAACCTCCCTGGTGAATAACGAGGCAGCTGATCCAGCCAGACCCGCAGGATAATAAACCAAACCACCAGGGGGAGCCAAAAAACCAAAGTCACACAATACCATCTGTGACCAGAAGAGGGGGCCTGAAAACGGAGTTCACAACAAGGACCATCCCGATTGGGTACACCTTGGCCCTGGTGGAATGGCGTTTACACTTTTTTTGTAAATAAAAAACAGTGTTTACTAAGTAGTACCCTATGTTATCTATATGCACTATTACTTTTTACTTTCTTACAGTAGGGTATATGTTTATTTTGTTTTTATCTTGGGTATTGCCTGTTTAATTTCCAGTGTGAACATGTTCTTACACTTTGTGTCACAGTTTCACCCCTCAGTGTGTCTGGAATGCTATTACAGACAGCTCAGCCATCCATTCTGGTATAGGGGTGTGCTGAAGCTGTCGGTACTTTGATTGACAGCTTGGCCATCTAATCTGGTACAGGGGCATGCTGAGCCCTCAGTGTGCTTATTGACAGCTCAATTATCCAATCTGAGACGACTGTGAGGCGTCGGCTGTCTCCAGTTGTGCATTATTCCAGGTAATTGCCATGCTACTTAACTGAGAAGTGTCTCCCAAAAGTCTGAAAGATGTACATTCAACTTGTGAGGTTTGTTCTCCTGTGCCTTGAGTTCTGTATGCTTGATCTGTTGCCTGACCTTGGACTTTGTTCTAACCATCTGCCTGTTTAACTCCTTCAGCTCTGATCCGTTATCCTTCTGGTACTCTGACCTCGGAATGCTACCTGACTACGCGTTTGTCTTTTTCTTCTGTTTATGATGTACTCTCCTGGCTTCTGACCTTTGGCTCCTTGACCACTCTGACTCATGGCTTAGTCATGAGTAGTGGTGGGCGAACCACCTGATGATCGCCCGAGTCTTTTGTAAAGTTCGAGTTCGGGGCTGACGTCACCGCACGGACACTGCAGGAAAAAGCCGAAGACCGCCGAGTGCAGTGAATACCACCGGAAAGTAATGAGCAGCCCCGGAAGCAGATGCAGCCGGGAGACAGCGGGACGGGAGGACGCATCGCTGGACAGGTAACTATAATACTTATAATGTTTATTATTAATTTTATTCTTTCTTTTACAGGCCCTGGACCCGAACTGGACCCAAACTGTAACACAGGTTTCCCATGGAAACCCATGTTCTGGACATTGTGACCGAACACCATGTGTTCGGTACGGGTCCCGAACTTTCCCTAGCCATGAGAAGTGACTAGCGTCACACTTTGCATATGTACCAACTTATACTCTAGTTCATTTCTTTTGGTTTTAATAATAATAAAGCCATAAAATCTTGAGCTCTCGATTTACAGAACGTATGTCAAACTGAATGTGATTTCAATACAGTGGGGCCCTATTGTAGGCTTTTTTCAGCTTTGTTGATACTTATTATAACACCTCCCAAAAAACACTTGGTCCCCTTGATCTGCCTCTATTTAGCTGCTATCTGTCTAAAGAGGCGATTTGCATATATAAATCGCCTGGGGAGCATTGCATGGCTTATAAGTTTCCTTACGTCAGCTTGGCACTCTGAATAAGAAGAAGCTTTACATCTTAGGTACCAGTCATAGCTCTCTCACTCAGCCAAATGAGACCTTTTGCTTTGCACTGATGAGGGGCTAACACCCAGAAACAAGTTTTTGCAAATCAAGTTTTTGGTTTGACTTCTTAATATAAGGCGTGTGGCAAGGATTGTTAAAGGGTCAATATTGAGTTTTAGGATTGCTACTTCCAATAGGTGATAATAGAGTTTCTTCCGCTATGAAGAGACTATTTGTATATTTAAATTCCATTTCATGGCCTATATGGTTTCCCTACCCAGACTTGGTGCTCTCCATAGGGAGAAACTATACTCCCTAGTCCCCAGTACTGAGATAGCATCTGCTATGGGGTCCAGCATTTTAAAGGAACCCATCTTAACAGAAAGGCAAGGAGCAGTTAGCAATCACAATGGAATATTGGAAAATTAAATGGGGATTTCTGAGAGTCAAAAGGAGGCTTGCTGTATCTGCTACATTTTAAAGAAAGAATTGAAAATATTTTATTTTATTGTATCTCAAGAAAGATTAAAAAGCCCCACAGGACACCAGGTTAATCTACTGGGAAAACGGGATGCTTTTCTTTATTTTGGCAATTTATATAGATATTTGTGTTACGTTATTCTAAAACTTACAATCCTAAAAAAATGCACCAATTTGGTTATTTTGATTGGCTGATGATCACACGTAGACCACGGAGAAGCTAAACACCTAAAAAAACTGAGGCATGTGTACTGCATTGAGTCAATAGTCCAAGTATGTGAGAATTAGACAGGGTCATCCAGATTCCAAGAAAACATTAATATAGAAGACGATAAATGTTATTATTGGAATAATCTGAAACTTAAAGGGAACCAGTCGGCACTTTTTTTTACGTATAGAAGTAGCCTTTCGGCTTAATAGGTGCCTGTCCCTTAGTAAAAATTATACCTTTTTTGTAGAGATCTGATGTATCAGTCATGAGAAACATGAGAAATTTAGCATAGAATCCATAGGCAAATCAGGCTGAAGAGCACAGGGGGTGGCTCAATGCACATGGACTGCTTCTTCCTAGTGCATTGACAAGCCTCCAGTACATTTCCAGCTAGATTTGCATACGGCTTCAAAATGTCATAATACACCACCCATAGCAGTCTATGGGCCCATACTGTACCACCTTCAATTTTAGAGGTGCATCACTTTTAAAGTGGAATATCTCCATGATATTGTGCTTTATATTAGCACATTGTACGGCCCTGTAGTATGTAGCCACAGAGCTGACATGAGCTGCCATTCAAGATATGTATGGGGTCTTAAGAAATGTGCCCAGCAATGCCTGAGTTTTGGATTCCTACAAGAACATTAACAAGAACAGCTTTAAATACCATTGATTCTTTCAAGGTGGACAACCTCTTCTGAATCCCTAGGTTTCCCCCAGTAAAATAATAACACTTATACTCCCTTCCGGTGCTGGGGCCGATCCAGCGGTGTTAGCACTTGCTCTCCCGCTGCTCATGTCACATTGTTATGTAACACCCCAGGAAGCCAGTTGTTACAGTGGTATTGCCTTCCTCTCAGGGAGGGTGATGCCATGCCTGGTAGTGACAAGGATCCCTTTAGCAGGTAACACGTACATACAACACTGTTCTGACTCCAGGCCAGAAGGGGGAGCTCTAGACCCGTTTTGAGGGTGGCTTCCCTATATATTCTGGCTGGAGGAGGAGTTAGGAGTTCAGGCAAGAACTGGAGCCATGCAGACACGCGGTTCTGCAGCTCCTGACAGAGCAGTCTGTAGGAGACTGTGAGGGGAGAAGAGGCAAAGGAGAGATAAGATACTGGGAGTGGAGCTGCGATTGGGCTCACTCCAGAATCAGCACAAGAAACCAGAAGCCGGAATTCCAAGGCTGTGTGGGACTGTATGCCCCACAGCAGAAAGCTGCGGGCAGGAGATTTCAAGTTTCCTGGCCACTATTACAACCGAAAGTACAGCAGCATACAGAGCCCGGAGTCACCGCAAGTAGAGACACCTGTAAAAAGGCTCGAGTTGCCTGTCATGCTATGCCATCCTACATATAGGACAGAGAGAGAGAGGACCTTGTGTGAAGCCTCAGGCAGCAATGGACGCACACTACAGCGCAGTAAAGAAGGCTTCCAACCCCCCCTGGCTAGGGGGATTTCGAATTGCTTCCATCATCTGTTACCGGTACCCTGGACTGTGCCTGCATATGACCAGTAAAAGGTAAAGAGACTGCAACCTTGTGTCCTCCACTTCTTTCTGGCACTACACCATCTATCATCCCTGACACTACACCGGGAGCCCTGGGGACTAAGCTTCACCTGTGGGAAGCCATACCATCCCTGCTGCAATAACATTATCTCCAGTGGACCCCTTTAACCCCTTCATGACCGTGGGATTTTCCGTTTTTCCGTATTCGTTTTTCACTCCCCTCCTTCCCAGAGCCATAACTTTTTTATTTTTCCGTCAATTTGGCCATGTGAGGGCTTATTTTTTGCGGGACGAGTTGTACATTTGAACGACATCCTTGGTTTTACCATGTCGTGTACTAGAAAACGGGAAAAAAATTCCAAGTGCGGTGAAATTGCAAAAAAAGTGCAATCCCACACTTGTTTTTTGCTTGGCTTTTTTGCTAGGTTCACTAAATGCTAAAACTGACCTGCCATTATGATTCTCCAGGTCATTACGAGTTCATAGACACTTAACATGACTAGGTTATTTTTTACCTAAGTGGTGAAAAAAAATTCCAAACTTTGCTAAAAAAAAATAAAAAAAAAAAAAAAATTGCGCCATTTTCTGATACTCGTAGCGTGTCCATTTTTCATGATCTGGGGTCGGTTGAGGGCTTATTTTTTGCGTGCCGAGCTGGCATTTTTAATAATACCATTTTGGTGCAGATATGTTCTTTTGATCGCCCGTTATTGCATTTTAATGCAATGTCACGGCGACCAAAAAAACGTAATTCTGGCGTTTCGGATTTTTTTCTCATTACGCCGTTTAGCGATCAGGTTAATGCTTTTTTTTATTGATAGATCGGGCGATTCTGAACGCGGCGATACCAAATATGTGTAGGTTTGATTTTTTTTTTATTGATTTATTTTGATTGGGGTGAAAGGGGGGTGATTTAAACTTTTATGTTTTTTTTATTTTTTTCACATTTTTTTTACTTTTTTTTTTTACTTTTGCCATGCTTCAATAGCCTCCATGGGAGGCTAGAAGCTGGCACAACGCGATCGCCTCTGCTACATAACAGCGATCATCAGATCGCTGCTATGCAGCAGAAAATCAGGTGTGCTGTGAGCGCCGACCACAGGGTGGCGCTCACAGCTACCGGCGATCAGTAACCATAGAGGTCTCAAGGACCTCTATGGTTACAATACTGAAGCATCGCCGACCCCCGATCATGTGACGGGGGTCGGCGATGCGCTCATTTCCGGCCGCCCAGCCGGCTGCGGTAGTTAAATGCTGCTGTCTGCGTTTGACAGCGGCATTTAACTAGTTAATAGCGGCGGGTGAATCGCGATTTCACCCACCGCTATTGCGGGCACATGTCAGCTGTTCAAAACAGCTGACATGTCCCGGCTTTGATGCGGGCTCACCGCGGAGCCCTGCATCAAAGCAGGAGACCTGACGTCGGACGTACTATCCCATCCGACGTCAGGAAGGGGTTAAGCAGCATTGGTTATCCCTGACCGAATACAACAGGTGGTGTCACGAACATTCTTTATTTTCTTTCTAAACAACCCCTTTAAAGACCTTTCCTTTAACTTTGACGACCAGGGCCATGGACCGGGTCACTGCCACCGTGACCACCCCTTTAATGACCATTGGACCCCGTACCGAGTACCCCTAGGTCCTGGTGGGTGCTCCAGTTACATCATGTGAGCTCCAAGAGCGGCAATCAGCGCCAGCTTTACTCTCTCCGCCTTCAGATGTATCAGACATCAAGATCAGAACCATATATCAACTAGTAATCTTGCATAAAGATATAATTAGTGGTAGTGATATATATGCGCATATAGAGGAATTGCAGACCATTCGGATGTGTGCAATGGAACCAAAGGAGGAGATGCTGAGTATGTGGTAAAAGAAGTTTGTCTGTATGAGTGCAGCATACTTTTACTCCATTTTATCTGACACCTGGTATGTCATGTTCCCACGGACATTACTATATACACCATGTTCCAAATTATTATGCAAATTATATTTTTCTCGGATTTTCCTAAATGGTCGGTGCAAATGACAGTCAGTCTAATAAAAATAATCACCCGTTAGATTATACATCAAATTTTATTGAAGAAACCTCCCAATGATAACAGTATAATCTTCAAAATGAAGAAAAACTCAAAATGCACTGTTCCAAATTATTAGGCACAGTAGAATTTCTAAACATTTTATATGTTTTAAAGAACTGAAAATGCTCATTTGTGGAATTTGCAGCATTAAGAGGTCACATTCACTGAACAAAAAGCTATTTAACTCCAAAACATCCTAACAGGCCAAGTTACATGTTAACATAGGACCCTTCTTTGATGTCACCTTCACAATTCTTGCATCCATTGAACTTGTGAGTTTTTGGAGAGTTTCTGCTTGTATTTCTTTGCATGAAGTCAGAATAGCTTCCCAGAGCTGCTGTTTTGATGTGAACTGCCTCCCACCCTCATAGTTCTTTTGCTTGATGATAGTCCAAAGGTTCTCTATAGGGTTGAGGTCAGGGGAAGATGGTGGCCACACTCTTTTTATGCCCATAGCAGCCAATGACTCAGAGGTATTCTTTGCAGCATGAGATGGGACATTGTCAGCATGATGATTTTGCTCCTGAAAGCATGTTTCTGGTTTTTATACCATGGAAGAAAGTTGTCAGTCAGAAACTCTACATACTTTGCAGAGGTCATTTTCACACCTTCAGGAACCTTAAAGGGCCCTACCAGCTGTTTCCCCATGATTCCGGCCCAAAACATGACTCCTCCACCTCCTTGCAGCCTTGTAGGTACATGGTGGCCATCCACCAACCATCCACTACTCCATCCATCTGGACCATCCAGGGTTGCTCAACACTCATCAGTAAACAAGACTGTTTGGAAATTAGTCTTCATGTATGTCTGGGCCCACTGCAACCGTTTCTGCTTGTGAACACTGTTTAGGGGTGGCCAAATAGTAGGTTTATGCACCAGAGCAAGCCTTTGAAGGATCCTGCACCTTGAGGTTCGAGGGACTCCAGAGGCACCAGCAGTTTCAAATAACTGTTTGCTGCTTTGTAATGGTATTTTGGCAGCTGCTCTCTTAATCCAAGGAATTTGTCTGGCAGAAACCTTCCTCATAATGCCATTATCTGCATGAACTCTGTCTGTGCTCTGTTTCAGTCAAAAATCTCTTCACAGTATGATGATCCCTCTTAAGTTTTCGTGAAATGTTTAATGTTTTCATTAGTGTTGAGCGATACCGTCCGATACTTGAAAGTATCGGTATCGGAAAGTATCGGCCGATACCGGCAAAGTATCGGATCCAATCCGATACCGATACCCGATACCAATACAAGTCAATGGGACTCAAGTATCGGACGGTATTCCTGATGGTTCCCAGGGTCTGAAGGAGAGGAAACTCTCCTTCAGGCCCTGGGATCCATATAAATGTGTAAAAGAAAGAATTAAAATAAAAAATATCGCTATACTCACCTGTCCGATGCAGCCTGGACCTTAGCGAGGGAACCGGCAGCGTTGTTTGTTTAAAATTCGCGCTTTTACTTGGTTACGTGAAGTCCCGGCTTGTGATTGGTCAGGGCGGCCATGTTGCCGGGACGCGGACCAATCACAGCAAGCCGTGACGAAATTACGTCACGGCTTGCTGTGATTGGTCCGCGTCCCGGCAACATGGCCGCCATTAACCAATCACAAGCCGGGACGTCACGGGAGGCTGAACACGCGCCCATTTTAAAAAGCGCGCGTGTCCAGCCTCCAGTGACGTCCCGGCTTATGATTGGTCACGGCGCCATGTTGCCGGGACGCGGACCAATCACAGCAAGCCGTGACGAAATTACGTCACGGCTTGCTGTGATTGGTCCGCGTCCCGGCAACATGGCCACCATTAACCAATCACAAGCCGTGACGTCATGGGAGGCTGGACACGTGCGCTTTTTAAAATGGGCGCGTGTCCAGCCTCCCGTGACGTCCCGGCTTGTGATTGGTTGCGCCGCGGTCAACCAATCACAAGCCGGGAGGCTGGACACGCGCGCATTTTAAAATTTTAAAATGGGCGCGTGTCCAGCCTCCCGGCTTGTGATTGGTTGATCGCGGCGCAACCAATCACAAGCCGGGACGTCACGGGAGGCTGGACACGCGCCCATTTTAAAAAGCGCGCGTGTCCAGCCTCCCGTGACGTCACGGCTTGTGATTGGTTGCGTCTCCCATGTGACTGCGACGCAACCAATCACAAAGCCGGGACGTAATTTTAAAATCCTTAAGGACCTGAAATTACGTCACGGCTTGCTGTGATTGGTTGCGTCGCCCATGTGACTGCGACGCAACCAATCACAACGCCGGAACGTAATTTTAAAATCCTGAAGGACCTGAAATTACGTCACGGCTTGCTGTGATTGGTTGCGTCCCGGTCACATGGGCGGCACGCAACCAATCACAAGCCGGGACTCACGTAAAGGAAAGAAAAGCGCGAATTTTAAACAAAGAACGCTGCCGCTTCCCTCGGTAAGGTGCAGGCTGCGTCGGAGAGGTGAGTATAGCAATATTTTTTATTTTAATTCTCTCTTTTACACATTTTTACATTAATGTTGTTTCGATACCGATACCCGATATCACAAAAATATCGGATCTCGATATCAGAATTCCGATACAGCAAGTATCGGCCGATACCCGATACTTGCAGTATCGGAATGCTCAACACTAGTTTTCATACCTTGTTATTGCACTATTTAACGCTTTTCAGCAGCAGAGAGATTCTTTTTATTTCCCATATTGCTTGAAACCTGTGACCTGCTTAATAATGTGGAACATCAATTTTAAGTAGTTTTCCTTTCATTAGAATCACCTGGAAAACTAATTATCACACGTATTTAAGATTGATTTCAGTGATCCATTGAGCCATGAGACACAATACCATCCATTAGTTTATTTGAAAAACAAAACAATTATATCTTTATGACACTTAAATTCAATTTGCATAATAATTTGGAACATAGTGTACACACCACAGTTTCTCATAAATCATCTGCTTCGGCGTTGGTGTATAGTCTTTTTTTCACGGTATATGCATTTAATACATTGTGCTGTATTTTATTGTATGTAAGTGCAGGCACTCTCCTGATAGCAGTGCCACCATTTCATCATTGTATCCTATTAAAGGTGTTTTATTATTACTCTTCCATCTCAGCTTTTGAATAACCTTCTTTGACCACATATTCGGCATCTCCTCCTTTGGTTCTGTATTAGACATCAAGAAGAAGTGAGTACCCAGCCACAACTCTGATTTCCTCTTAATGTCTCATTGGTCCAAAGGCAGGAAGAGCGAAGCCAGCACTGATTGGGCACAGGACTCATGTGACATAACAATGTGGCGTGAGCAACGGGAGAGCCAGTGTCGACATCGCTGGGGCGGCACCGGCACCGGAGGTGATTGTGAGTACTGTTATTTTACTAGGGGCAAACATTCTGATTGAGAAGGTATTGTCTGAGTAGTGGACAACCCCTTTAATACAAATCTTGCAATCCAAAAAGGATCAGCCTACTTTAAAGAAGCTCTCCGCTAACTATACCTGCAGCTTCCGTACCTGCACGTACCTGGTCTCTACTGATCTCCATACTTAGAAGTCCAGTCTTGACACATCAGAAAAGGCACAAGTTGCCCACTTAGCCATTTAACGATTGGTAGAGCAGGCCTTTCCTGCAATTTCTGATGTGTTGAGATAGGACCAGAAAATTTAGATAAGTTGAGGACTGAGTAAGTGTCAAAATGGAAGCTAAGAAGTACAGTACAGACCAAAAGTTTGGACACACCTTCTCATTTAAAGATTTTTCTGTATTTTCATGGCTATGAAAATTGTAAATTCACACTGAAGGCATCAAAACTATGAATTAACACATGTGGAATTATATACTTAACACAAAAGTGTGAAGCAACTGAAAATATGTCTTATTATTCTAGGTTCTTCAAAGTAGCCAACTTTTGCTTTGATGACTGCTTTGCACACTCTTGGCATTCTCTTGATGAGTTTCAAGAGGTAGTTACTGGGAGTGGTTTTCACTTCACAGGTGTGCCCTGTCAGGTTTAATAAGTGGGATTTCTTGCCTTATAAATGGTGTTGGGACCATTAGTTGTGTTGTGCAGAAGTCTGGTGGATACACAGTTGATAGTCCTTCTGAATAGACTGTTAGAATTTGTCTTATGGCAAGAAAAAAGCAGCTAAGTAAAGAAAAATGAGTAGCCATCATTACTTTAAGAAATTAAGGTTAGTCAGTCCGAAAAATTGGGAGAACTTTGAAAGTGTCCTCAAGTGCAGTGGCAAAAACCATCAAGCGCTACAAAGAAACTGGCTCACATGAGGACCGCCCCTGGAAAGGAAGACCAAGAGTCACCTCTGCTTCTGAGGACATAGTTACATAGTTACATAGTTATTAAGGTTGAAGGAAGACTTTAAGTCCATCTAGTTCAACCCATAGCCTAACCTAACATGCTCCATGTGTTGATCCAGAGGAAGGCAAAAAAAAAACATGTGACAAAGAGTAAGCTCCACATTGGGGAAAAAATTTCCTTCCCGACTCCACATACGGCAAACAAACTAATTCCTTGGATCAGCACCCTATCAAGGAATCTAGTGTATATACCCTGTAACATTATACTTTTCCAGAAAGGCATCCAGTCCCCTCTTAAATTTAAGTAACTAATCACTCATTACAACATCATACGGCAGAGAGTTCCATAGTCTCACTGCTCTTACAGTAAAGAATCCGCATCTGTTATTATGCTTAAACCTTCTTTCCTCCAGACGTAGAGGATGCCCCCTTGTCCCTGTCTCAGGTTTATGATTAAAAAGATCATCAGAAAGGTCTTTGTACTGTCCCCTCATATATTTATACATTAAAATAAGATCACCCCTTAGTCTTCGTTTTTCCAAACTAAATAGCCCCAAGTGTAATAATCTATCTTGGTATTGCAGACCCCCAGTCCTCTAATAACCTTGGTCGCTCTTCTCTGCACCCGCTCTAGTTCAGCTATGTCTTTCTTATACACCGGAGACCAGAACTGTGCACAGTATTCTTAGTGTGGTCGAACTAGTGACTTGTATAGAGGTAAAATTATGTTCTCCTCATGAGCATCTATGCCTCTTTTAATGCATCCCATTATTTTATTTGCCTTTGTAGCAGCTGCCCGCCACTGGCCACTGAATATGTGTTTGTCATCCACCCATACTCCCAGGTCTTTTTCATTGACGGTTTTGCCCAGAGTTTTAGAATTAAGCACATAGTTATACATCTTATTACTTCTACCCAAGTGCATGACCTTACATTTATCCCCATTAAAGCTCATTTGCCATTTATCAGCCCAAGCTTCTAGTTTACATAAATCATCCTGTAATATAAAATTGTCCTCCCCTGTATTGATTACCCTGCAGAGTTTAGTGTCATCTGCAAATATTGAAATTCTACTCTGAATGCCCCCTACAAGGTCATTAATAAATATGTTAAAAAGAAGAGGGCCCAATACTGACCCCTGTGGTACCCCACTGCTAACCGCGACCCAGTCCGAGTGTGCTCCATTAATAACTACCCTTTGTTTCCTATCCCTGACCCAGCTCTCAACCCACTTACACATATTTTCCCCTATCCCCATTATTCTCATTTTATGTATCAACCTTTTGTGTGGCACCGTATCAAAAGCTTTTGAAAAGTCCATATACACTACATCTACTGGGTTCCCTTGGTCCAGTCCGGAACTTACCTCTTCATAGAAGCTGATCAAATTAGTCTGACATGAACGGTCCCTAGTAAACCCATGCTGATACTGGGTCATGAGGTGGCACCATAATAACACCCTGGCAGCAGGCGCGCTGTCTGGGTGTTTTGTTTGACTCCGATCTCTCCTTCACATCCCATATACAATCTCTTGCCCGCTCCTGCCGCTTACACCTAAAGAACATCTCTAGAATCCGCCCTTTTCTTACCATGGAGACAACAAAAACCCTCACTGTCGCCCTGATCCACTCCCTCCTGGACTACTGCAATGCTCTATTAATTGGCCTCCCCCTTACTCGACTTTCCCCTCTCCAGTCCATCCTTAATGCAGCAGCCAGGGTTGTCCATCTGGCTAATCGTTACTCGTCCGCTCTTCGCCAGTCGTTACACTGGCTGCCCATTCATTACAGGATACAATTCAAAGTTCTTGTTCTCACCCACAAAGCTCTCCACAGTGCAGCACCCCCATACATCTCCTCCCTCATTTCGGTCTATCGGCCTATCCGACCGCTGCGCTCTGCAAATGACTTTCAACTAACCTCGGCATTAATCCGTACCTCCCACTCCTGACTCCAAGACTTCTCCCATGCTGCGCCAATCCTCTGGAATGCTCTACCCCAAGAAATTAGGACCATCCACAATTTGCATAGTTTTAGGCGCTCCCTCAAAACACATTTGTTCAGAGCTGCCTACCACATTAACTAATCAAGGTCATTTTATGTTTGAGTTTGTGTAGCCCATTCACTACTACCATTTATCTCTCATCCCCTGAAGATGGCTGGACCATCATTGTAAATACATCATTGTAAATACACACCTGTACTTTGTATCTCCCCCACCTCATTGTAGATTGTAAGCTCTCACGAGCAGGGTCGTCTTATTTTGCTTTATTATTGTATTGCTAACATTGTTACCTATGATTGTTGTTTGAAACTGTTTAACTGTAAAGCGCTGCGGAATATGTTGGCGCTATATAAATAAAGATTATTATTATTATTATGAGGTTATTCCTCTTCAGATACTCCAGTATAGCATCTCTTAGAATGCCCTCTAGGATTTTACCCACAGTAGAGGTTAAGCTTACTGGCCTATGATTACCGAGTTCAGTTTTTGTCCCCTTTTTGAATATTGGCACCACATTTGCTATACGCCAGTCATGTGGTACAGACCCTGTTATTATGGAGTCTTTAAAGATTAAAAATAATGATCTATCACTGACTGTACTTAGTTCCTGCAGTACTCGGGGGTGTATCCCATCCGGGCCCGGAGATTTGTCAATTTTAGTGATTTTTAGACACCGCCGTACTTCCTGCTGGGTTAAGCAGGTGACACTTAGGCTTCTTTCACACTAGCGTCGGGCTTGGCCCGTCGCAGTGCGTCGGGCCGAGGTTACCAACGCTAGCGTTGTATACGCCGCACAACAGGGGCAGCGGATGCATTTTTCCAGCGCATCCGCCGCCCCATTGTGAGGTGCGGGGAGGTAGGGGCGGAGTTCCGGCCGTGCATGCGCGGTTGGAAAAAGCGGACACGTCGCACAAAAAAACGTTACATGTAGCATTTTTTTGTGCCGACGGTCCGCCAAAGCACGACGCATCCGTCGCACGACAGTTGCGACGTGTGTCAATGCGTCGCAATGCGTCGCTAATGTTAGTCAATGGGGAAAAACCGCATCCTGCAGACAACTTTGCAGGATGCGTTTTTTTTCCAAAACGACGCATTGCGACGTATTGCAAAAAACGCTAGTGTGAAAGTAGCCTTAATGGGGAATTTTTGTTATCACTGATCATATTGGCTGCCATGGGATTTTCTTTTGTAAATACTGATGAAAAAAAGTCATTTAGCAGATTGGCTTTTTCCTCATCCTCATCCACCATTTCCCCCAGACTATTGTTAAGGGGGCCAACACTGTCATTTTTTAGTTTCTTACTATTTATGTAGTTAAAGAATATTTTGGGGACTATTTTTACTCTCTCTGGCAATGAGTTTCTCTGTCTCAATCTTAGCTGCCTTGATTTGCTTTTTACAGAATTTATTTAATTTTCTGTATTTATTTAATGCCTCATCACTACCTACTTCCTTTAATTCTCTAAATGCTTTATTTTTGTCACTTATTGCGCCCCTTACAGCTCTATTTAGCCATATTGGTTTCCTCCTATTTCTAGTATGTTTATTCCCATACGGTATATACTGTGCACAGGTCCTATCCAGGATGCTAATAAACGTCTCCCATTTTCTTTGTGTATTTTTGTGTCTCAGGATATTGTCCCAGTTAATTGCACCAAGATCATCTCTCATCCGTTGGAAATTTGCCCTCCTGAAGTTTAGTGTCCTTGTAACCCCCCTACTACCCATCTTATTAAAGGATACATGAAAACTTATTATTTTGTGATCACTATTCCCCAAGTGACCCCCAACCCTTATATTTGATATGCGGTCAGGCCTGTTGGTTAATATTAGGTCTAGCAGTGCCCCCCCTTCTTGTTAGGTCCTGAACCAATTGTGAAAGGTAATTGTCTCTCATAGTTGTCAAAAACCGATTACCTTTGCTGGAACTGCAGGTTTCTGTTCCCCAATCTATTTCAGGGTAGTTGAAGTCCCCCATAATAATGACTTCTCCTTGAGTCGCAGCTTCATCTATTTGCTTTACGAGGATATTCTCCATTGCTTCCATTATTTTTGGAGATTTATAACAAATCCCTATCAGTAATTTATTATTTTTCCCCCTCCCCTTATCTCCACCCACAGGGACTCTACATTTTCATTAAATTCACCTATATCATCACGCCGGATGGGTTTTAAGGAAGATTTTACATACAGACACACCCCTCCCCCTCGCTTATCTGTACGGTCATTTCTGAACAGACTATAGCCCTACAAGTTAACAGCCCAGTCATGGCTCTCATCCAGCCATGTTTCAGATATCCCCACCATGTCATAACTATGCTCCAACAACATTAATTCTAATTTGTCCATTTTTTTGGCAAGGCTTCTAGCATTAGTATACATGCACTTTATGTATCTCTCTGTACTTCTATTCTTTCTTAAATTATTAACTGTTCTAACCCCACCCCCCATGCCACCGCCACCCCCAACTTCCTTTTTTGTGCCCAGGTCTCTATCTGCACTAACTTCCCCTCCTATACAATGAATACCCTCCCCCCATTCCCTAGTTTAAACACTCCTCCAACCTTCTAACCATGTTCTCCCCCAGCACAGCTGCACCTTCCCCATTGATAAATCAGATATGTAAACCACTTATATGTTAAAATAATGCGTCATGCACTCAAATTTACATAAATCATCCACAAAAAACAGTGCAAAAAAAAGACTTAATATAAAATTATTATTTTATTAGAATTCATACATATAAAAAACTAAATTTGATCAAATAAAGCTGATATACAGAAACACAAATGTAATGGTAAAATTAGATGCCACCCAAACAACATACATTAATAACATTAATAATCCTCCACAATGGTATAAAATAAACCAGCACTAATTTCCACAAAAATAGGACAATATATAATAATAAATTGAGCAGAAAATGAAATAAATATTTATTTAAAAAACAAAATACGTGTAAAAAAGTATATATATATATATGATGTGTATATGATCAAAGTGCAATGTGCTATATAAAGTGCCAAAGTATTCACACCTGGGCCTATAATACACAGGCCCATAAAATTATATGCACTACCAAACAGGAGTAAGTGCAATGTGCTAATTAAAGTGCCCAAAATACTGCTCAAAATATTTATATTTCAACTAGGCCTATATTACACAAGCCCATACAAAATAACTAATATAGAAGGTGCAAATGTGCTAAATAAAGTGGCTACACAGTATATATTGCACTACATATAATCACAAAAGCACAAAGAATAACGCTATATAGGTCATAAGGTACTCAGTGCTAAAGTGCAAACAGTGCTGGACGGATAAAATCAATTACCATACAAGCATACCAGGGATACACCCCCCGGAAGAAGGCAGGCGCCGAAACGCGCGTAGGGATTGTACACATGTAGGTATTATGAGCCACTATATTTATTTAACATTATCCTCCCTGGTATGCTTGTATGGTAATTGATTTTATCCGTCCAGCACTGTTTGCACTTTAGCACTGAGTACCTTATGACCTATATAGCGTTATTCTTTGTGCTTTTGTGATTATATGTAGTGCAATATATACTGTGTAGCCACTTTATTTAGCACATTTGCACCTTCTATATTAGTTATTTTGTATGGGCTTGTGTAATATAGGCCTAGTTGAAATATAAATATTTTGAGCAGTATTTTGGGCACTTTAATTAGCACATTGCACTTACTCCTGTTTGGTAGTGCATATAATTTTATGGGCCTGTGTATTATAGGCCCAGGTGTGAATACTTTGGCACTTTATATGGCACATTGCACTTTGGTCATATACACATCATATATATATATACTTTTTTACACGTATTTTGTTTTTTAAATAAATATTTATTTCATTTTCTGCTCAATTTATTATTATATATTGTCCTATTTTTGTGGAAATTAGTGCTGGTTTATTTTATACCATTGTGGAGGATTATTAATGTTATTAATGTATGTTGTTTGGGTGGCGTCTAATTTTACCATTACATTTGTGTTTCTGTATATCAGCTTTATTTGATCAAATTTAGTTTTTTATATGTATGAATTCTAATAAAATAATAATTTTATATTAAGTCTTTTTTTGCACTGTTTTTTTGTGGATGATTTATACCTTCCCCATTGAGATGCAGCCCGTCCCTAGCGTAGAGCCTGTAGCCAACTGAGAAGTTGGCCCAGTTCTGCAGGAACCCAAACCCCTCCTTCCTACACCAATTCTTGAGCCACTTATTAACCTCCCTAATCTCGCGTTGCCTCTCTGGCGCGGCACGTGGTACAGGTAGTATTTCGGAAAATACCACATTGGAGGTCCTTGCTTTCAGCTTGCAGCCTAATTCCCTGAAATCATCTTTAAGGACCTTCCACCTACCTCTAACTTTGTCATTTGTGCCAATGTGCACCATGACCGCTGGGTCCTCACCAGCCCCCCCCAGTAATCTGTCCACCCGATCAGCGATGTGTCAGACTAGAGCGCCAGGTAGGCAGCACACCGTCCGACGATCCCTGTCTTTGTGACAGATTGCCCTATCTGTTCCTCCCCTAATAATTGAGTCCCCCACTATCAGCACCTGTCTGGCCTGCCCTGCTCTCCTATTTCCCTCCTTACTGGAGCAATCACTCCTCCGGCTTTCAGAGGACATGCCTGGCTGCAGCAGTGCTACCCCTGTACTGGCACCCCCCTCATCTGCTAACTTAGCAAACTTATTGGGGTGTGCCAGATCAGGACTAGCCTTCCTAGCACTCTTCCCTCTAAAACAAACCAAAACCAAAACAAGGATCCCTAAAATATAACTTTTATTAGAGCAATTTAAAAATAGACTTTATTTATGAATATTAAAAGGTAAGAAGGCATCAAATGTACCTAAACCACCCTGTATCATATACTGATGAAACCTGCCTGACAGTGGAGGTAGGCACCCTACTTTGCCGCGGTAGGCGCCCCCACTCCTCGAAGGCTCACCCTGTTGTTGCCCTAAGAGCTCCCTACAATAGAGGAAACCTAGTAAGCACTACAACCGATCACTATAATAACACCTACCTAACAGTGGAGGTAGGCACCCTAAGTTATTGCGGTAGGCGCCCCCACTCAGCGGTGGCTGACCCTAGGGTCCCTTACTAGCCCTGAGCTCAGGAAAGATACAAGATATATGTCCCAATACACCACAGGTACCCGTAAGAAGTAAAAAACAGAAAAAAATGGAAAAAATAACCAGAAAAAATGATCAAAACAAAACCAAAAAATGATGTAAATACATTTCAGAATACTGTAGCCCAGAGAAATAATTTGTAGGATACTCTGGTTAAATCAACAGTAGTCTGACTAGTCTCATAAGAGATCACGGGTAGCCAGGGTGTAAAAATACACTTTAATCCGAATAAATAATTATATATACTTCCAGCACAAAGATACCTTCCAACGTACAAATATAGAATATGCTGTCAGCATTCCTCTATTAATCTAGAGAGGTATAACCTTATCTTGCAAAATGGTGCTCAAAGATGAAGAAATGAACACTATATAACACTAGGAACTCTATTAATCTAATGGTTCACAGGCTCAATAGCCAGCATCCAATATGCCAAAGCAAGACAAAGGTGTAAATAATTAGGAGAGAAGACCTCCTGGTAGTAGGGACATTACAGCTCCTCTATTTTTTCATTTATTTTATCATTGGTTTATGTGGCTGTGTTACCCCTGATGAACCCCCGTTATTCCCAAAAAAGGGGGGGAAACGCGTCGGGCATTGTATGGGGACTGCGTGAGAGTAGCTGACCACCGAGACCATCCTCATCTGGGGCAGTAATGGGACGAACAAGATGGGAGTTCCCAGCATGTTGATAAGTATACTTTGTGCAACTGCTCTTGTTTGTATATATCAGCAGGACGATTGAGTCCTTTAATGTATATGTTAAAGTGAGCTGGGATAATTCTCCTTTATAACCGTTAACCATGAGTGGTTGGTAGTATGTCCCTACTACCAGGAGGTCTTCTCTCCTAATTATTTACACCTTTGTCTTGCTTTGGCATATTGGATGCTGGCTATTGAGCCTGTGAACCATTAGATTGTTTTGGTTTTGGTTTGTTTTGGATTCTAGGATCCCGATATATCGTAGTTTGGTTTTTGGCACTCTTCCCTCTACCCCGCTTCCTAACTGTCACCCAGCTTGCTACTTCACTGTCCTGCAGCTCCATCCTACCATCCCCCGCCTCATCTATCCCATTGAGCTTCTGCTCAGTGAGCAGAAGACTCCTCTCCATATTGTCTATGGATCTCAGTGTTGCCAGCTGCACATTTAGATCCAGAATCTGGGCTTCCAAATGCTCAATGTGCTCACATCTCGCACAGCAGTATGCACCCTCGACCGGCTGATCAAGGATTGCATACATGTGGCAAGATGTGCACTGGATGGCATTAACAATAGTGGAGCACATTTCCTAATGGGGATTGCACCAGACAGAAGCGTTAAATAAAAATAAATGCAAAGTATCAATAAAACACAGACAGCAATTCAGTAATTCCTCCCGTGGAAACTCCCTGAATCCAAAGTCACTGAATCACAAGTCACACTTACCGCCGTTCACACTTACGCTCAGGTCACACTCAGCTCATTCACACTCACTAAGCTGAAGATTTAAAGATTTTTTTTCTTTAGAAAAATCCAGAAATCCACCTTGCTGTTCAATGCTCTACCGAAAAGGACTTGAGTCCCAAACAGCTGCCCCTTATAAACCCTTAATTATGAGCCCCCACCCTAAGTTAACCCCCTGTGAATATACAGGTCCTTCTCAAAAAATTAGCATATAGTGTTAAATTTCATTATTTACCATAATGTAATGATTACAATTAAACTTTCATATATTATAGATTCATTATCCACCAACTGAAATTTGTCAGGTCTTTTATTGTTTTAATACTGATGATTTTGGCATACAACTCCTGATAACCTAAAAAACCTGTCTCAATAAATTAGCATATTTCACCCGGCCAATCAAATAAAAGTGTTTTTTAATAACAAACAAAAAAACCATCAAATAATAATGTTCAGTTATGCACTCAATACTTTGTCGGGAATCCTTTGGCAGAAATGACTGCTTCAATGCGGCGTGGCATGGAGGCAATCAGCCTGTGACACTGCTGAGATGTTATGGAGGCCCAGGATGCTTCAATAGCGGCCTTAAGCTCATCCAGAGTGTTGGGTCTTGCGTCTCTCAACTTTCTCTTCACAATATCCCACAGATTCTCTATGGGGTTCAGGTCAGGAGAGTTGGCAGGCCAATTGAGCACAGTAATACCATGGTCAGTAAACCATTTACCAGTGGTTTTGGCACTGTGAGCAGGTGCCAGGTCGTGCTGAAAAATGAAATCTTCATCTCCATAAAGCATTTCAGCCGATGGAAGCATGAAGTGCTCCAAAATCTCCTGATAGCTAGCTGCATTGACCCTGCCCTTGATGAAACACAGTGGACCAACACCAGCAGCTGACATGGCACCCCACACCATCACTGACTGTGGGTACTTGACACTGGACTTCAGGCATTTTGGCATTTCCTTCTCCCCAGTCTTCCTCCAGACTCTGGCACCTTGATTTCCGAATGACATGCAAAATTTGCTTTCATCAGAAAAAAGTACTTGGGACCACTTAGCAACAGTCCAGTGCTGCTTCTCTGTAGCCCAGGTCAGGCGCTTCTGCCACTGTTTATGGTTCAAAAGTGGCTTTACCTGGGGAATGCGGCACCTGTAGCCCATTTCCTGCACACGCCTGTGCATGGTGGCTCTGGATGTTTCCACACCAGACTCAGTCCACTGCTTCCTCAGGTTCCCCAAGGTCTGGAATCGGTCCTTCTCCACAATCTTCCTCAGGGTCCGGTCACCTCTTCTCGTTGTACAGCGTTTTCTGCCACATTGTTTCCTTCCAACAGACTTACCATTGAGGTGCCTTGATACAGCACTCTGGGAACAGCCTATTTGTTGAGAAATTTCTTTCTGGGTCTTACCCTCTTGCTTGAGGGTGTCAATGATGGCCTTCTTGACATCTGTCAGGTCGCTAGTCTTACCCATGATGGGGGTTTTGAGTAATGAACCAGGTAGGGAGTTTTTAAAAGCCTCAGGTATCTTTTGCATGTGTTTAGAGTTAATTAGTTGATTCAGAAGATTAGGGTAATAGGTCGTTTAGAGAACCTTTTCTTGATATGCTAATTTATTGAGACAGGTTTTTTGGGTTATCAGGAGTTGTATGCCAAAATCATCAGTATTAAAACAATAAAAGACCTGACAAATTTCAGTTGGTGGATAATGAATCTATAATATATGAAAGTTTAATTGTAATCATTACATTATGGTAAATAATGAAAATTAACACTATATGCTAATTTTTTGAGAAGGACCTGTAGCTACTCCCAATTCAGCAACTCACACCAATTCACACAGGTATTTGTTAAAGGCTTTCCAAATACCTCCTCACTGAATCACAAGTCACACTTACCGCCGTTCACACTTACGCTCAGGTCACACTCAGCTCGTTCACAAGTTTATCCAAGTCACCAGCCTTAGAAATCGCAGGTTAACAGAAACTCAGATTAGAGACCAGGTCAATGCCACACAGAGTTCTAGCAGCAGACACATCTCTACAACAACTGTTAAGAAGTAAGCACACTACCCATGCCCATAAATCCTACACGAGGATAGGCAACACTCCACAGCACATATAAAACATATAGATCCTTCTATAGAAAACCATATTTAGGATCAAAGAGTGTCTCTAGACCACAATATAAAAACAATAAATTTATTTTTTCAACAAATATAAACCATACAAATATAGAATAAATTGGTGCCTCAGACCAAGAAAAAAGAGAGGCCAGCATAATATAAGGGGACAAAAAAGTTGCTATACCAGGGGTTGGAGGACCAGCCTCTTACTTGACAGTGAATTGTTTGGTGGACACCTTCCTAGGTAATATGTGGATTGATAGGTGAATTGTCACTTGTGTGTATGTGGGTATGTGAAAGTGCAGCACCCCAGAGTCCTGGTCGTTGCAGTACTGATGCTCCGCCGCTAAGGGGGGCTATGGTACGTCTGATGGCACTGAAGGAGTTCACCTGACCAGGTATCACAGACACCAATACACTTCACAGTCTGACCTCCAGGGGGAGCTAAGGGTGCTATGTATTAGGCCACTCCTCACAATCTGGTAAAACTGGGGGTTAGATAGGAAGTTAGTCAGAAGCTGACTGGGTTGGAACCAGGCAACATCCTGTGGCAGAGGGTGTTGCAGGGGAAGATTCAGGGGGGTCCCTGCCAGGGGTGGGATCCTGACAGAGGCCTAGCGAACAGAAAGAACGTTACGGGACCACGCCTGCACTTCATCGCGGTGGTACCCCAAGAAAGGACAAGAAGCGAGGTTTATTGTGCTGAGTGAGAAACGAGATCAACGCAACAAGGAGAAACACCAGTAGGAGTCGTGCTGTAAGACGAGGCAACATCCTACTGAGGCGCGTAGCCGGTGGCCGGAAACGCCGAGGAAGTATTGAGCTCCAGGCCTTACTTCAAACCTACGGCAGGACAGTCAGTTATAGGCGGGCTGTCTCACTCAAATCACCTAAGAAGACATAGGGGGCAACATTTGGAGAGGGGCGACACTAGGGTCCCGGAAGAGCTCCGAGCCTACCCATCATACGGGTGCGTCCTAGCCATATCATCTGGGGGGACGAAGAAGAACATCAAAATCGAGTTGTGAGGGAACTTCAGAAACAGACACAACAGTTGTGGGGACTATTACGTAAGCACAGCAGGGGAGGACCACAACACACAAGCACTAGAAGGTAGGCACAGATTTCCACCTGCAAAGGGAACTCTGGAGGTGCCATCGGACCGGCCGGACTCACGTAGCCCGGTTAACCGTATTTCGGACTGAGGATCCTGAAGCCTTCAGTAAAGAGGTAAAGAGACTGCAACCTGGTGTCCTCGTTATTTACTGCGACCTGCACCACACCACAACATCATCACTCTCCACCTTCATTGGACGCCCCTCAGCAGGGTCACGGACCGGGTCTAGCCACCGTGACAACCCCAGAACTGAGACAGAGAGGCCCGGTACCGGGTACCCCTCGGCCCTGCGGCAGTGGGGGCGCTCCAACAGAACACCACAGCTGTAGGCACTATGTTTTTTCGATTGTTGGCATAACTGTGCCCTTAGAATGTGCTTGGGAGTTGTGGATATGTTCTGATCCATACCAATAACACATATAGTATTTTGTAAATACTGGATTATTCTTTTTGACTGACAATATGTAATACTTTGTTTGAGTATATATGCATTTCAATATCACCTAAAAGACCATTTTGACATAGTGAAGAAATTGTATAGCAACTTTTTTGTCCCCTTATATTATGCTTTATGCTGGCCTCTCTTTTTGCTTGGTCTGAGGCACCAATTTATTCTATTTTTGTATGGTTTATATTTGTTGAATTAATATATTTATTGTTTTTATATTGTGGTCTAGAAACACTCTTTGATTCTAAATATGGTTTTCTATAGAAAGATCTACCGTATTTTTCGGACTACAAGACGCACTTTTTCCCCCCAAAAAAAGGGGGGGAAATGGGGGGTGCGTCTAATAGTCGCAATGCAGGCTTACCGTGGCGGCAGAGGTACGGTGGCAGAGGTGTGGTGGCAGAGGTGCGGCGGCAGACGTGCGGCGGCAGACGTGCGGGGATGAGGCGCAGTGAGCGGGGTCCCTTTCCCCGGTGAGGTGATGCAGCAGCGCGGTAAGCAGCAGAGCCGGGTGAATCCTGTTGTTAGTGGTGGTGGCGGCCATCTTCCGGAGGCCGCGCGTGCGCAGATGGAGCGCTCTGCTTCCCGGGGCTTCAGGAAAATGGCCACGGGATGCCGCGCGTGCGCAGATGGGGATCGCGGCGGCCATTTTCCTGAAGTTCGTGGCTTCAGGAAAATGGCCGCCGCGATCTCCATCTGCGCATGCGCGGCATCCTGCGGCCATTTTCCTGAAGCCCCGGGAAGCAGAGCGCTTCATCTGCGCACCCGCGGCCTCGGGAAGATGGCCGCCACCACCGCTAACAACAGTATTCATCCGGCTCTGCTGCTTACCGGGCTGCTGCGTCACCTCACCGGGGAAAGGGACCCCTCTGATGCCATACTTCTCACTGCACCTCCTCATCCCAGGACCTCCTCATCCCAGGACCTCCTCATCCCAGCACCTCCTCATCCCAGGACCTCCTCATCCCAGGACCTCCTCATCCCAGGACCTCCTCATCCCAGGACCTCCTCATCCCAGCACCTCCTCATCCCAGCTCCTCTGCCGGTAACCACTGCTGCAACCCTCCCATGGACACCAGGCCGTGGCGTCGCCCACCTAAGCAGGAAGGGACCCTGCTCAGGTGCACGCCGTACCACATCACCCCACCTCTGCCGACACCATGCCTGCTGTGACCCTGCTCTGCCACCGCCAGCCCTCAGGTAAGATACTGTAAATTCAGACAATAAGATGGACCCCCATCTTATAAAAAAATCTTTTTTTCTGCAATTTTCACCCCAAATTTGGGGTGCGCCTTATGGTCCGGTGCGTCTTATAGTCCGAAAAATACGGTATATGTTTTATAATAACTGTTAAGAGGAGACTTTGTGCAGCAGGCCTTCATGGTAAAATAGCTGCTAGGAAACCACTGCTAAGGACAGGCAACAAGCAGAAGAGACTTGTTTGTGCTAAAGAAAACAAGGAATGGACATTAGACCAGTGGAAATAAGTGCTTTGGTCTGATGAGTCCAAATTTCAGATCTTTGGTTCCAACCACTGTGTCTTTGTGCGACGCAGAAAAGGTGAACGGATGGACTCTACATGCCTGATTCCCACCGTGAAGCATGGAGGAGGAGGTATGATGGTGTGGGGGTGCTTTGCTGGTGACACTGTTGGGGATTTATTCAAAATTGAAGGCATACTGAACCAGCATGGCTACCACAGCATCTTGAAGCGGCATGCTATTCCATCCGGTTTGCGTTTAGTTGGACCATCATTTATTTTTCAACAGGACAATGACCCCAAACACACCTCCAGGCTGTGTAAGGGCTATTTGACCAAGAAGGAGAGTGATGGGGTGCTACGCCAGATGACCTGGCCTCCACAGTCACCAGACTTGAACCCAATCGAGATGGTTTGGGGTGAGCTGGACCGCAGAGTGAAGGCAAAAGGGCCAACAAGTGCTAAGCATCTCTGGGAACTCCTTCAAGATTGTTGGAAGACCATTCCCTGTGACTACCTCTTGAAGCTCATCAAGAGAATTCCAAGAGTGTGCAAAGCAGTCATCAAAGCAAAAGGTGGCTACTTTGAAGAACCTAGAATATAAGACATAATCTCAGTTGTTTCACACTTTTTTGTTAAGTATATAATTCCACATGTGTTAATTCATAGTTTTGATGCCTTCAGTGTGAATGTACAATTTTCATAATCATGGAAATACAGGAAAATCTCTCAATGAGAAGGTGTGTTCAAACTTTTGGTCTGTACTGTAGTTTAAGAAAAAAAAACCTAAAAAAACATCGAACATAAGGTCAGACCTATAGCACTGTTTATCCCAATATAGTTGTTAAATGAAGGGAACTTTAGACCAAGATTGGATTTTAGAATCAAAGAACAGAAGATGTTGGAAGAATATGTTTCAACACAAGTCTTGTAACTTCTAAAAATGAGCAGCCTTAGTCCAGTGGGCACGTCTGTATTCCATGGTCGCTGGTCGGAAGACCTAGGAACCTCCTACCTGACGCTGTTGTACACACACAATGTTGTGCCATCATGCTAATCGAAAGAGGAGCTGGGGCTGCCATCAGGAAAAAGGCAGTGGTCACGTAATATGGACCTGGTCACTAGACCATGGCCCTGTGAATGTAGTCGCTCAACTCTAAAAACTTAAATCCTCAACTTCCAGATAGCTGCTTAACAGGTTAATGATTCTTGCACATCCAACTCTTCCTTCTCTGTAATCTTTATGCATCTCACCCACCCGCGGTCAGCATACAGTAGAGGCGTCAGACTATTTTCCATCAGGATCTCACACGAGATAGACCACAGACAGACAATAGATGGTACATAGGAAACTGCTCCAAGCAGCTGACCACAGTTCTGGAAAAAAAACATCTGGGAATTTGAAGAACTACCGCCCCCTGAATAATCACAATGGAGGTTATCATTAATGAGTTGTGCACATAAACGCCCTCTGTTTTACACATGACATTTCTAATATTTCGAGTCTAACTATAAATGACTGCCAATGGCTTGGAAGTAACTTGTACATCTCTGTGCAATCCATCAACCACCCCTGTATTATAGTTTCAGACATCAAACCTTGGAAAGTAAAGTAAGACTCATCCATTGCCAATAACCAAAACAGTAGAAAAACTGGAGAAGAAGACCCGGTGGTGAAATGATTAAATATACACAAAGGATTAAATGCTTTCTAGAAACTATCAGATTTTTTAAAGATCCCGCAACATAGCAAAAGCCAGAATAAACTGATGAATTTGTGTGACAAGTAGTAGGGAGATCTAGGTGACAGTTAGTGGCCCTATGACCAAGAGAAAGATTCAGATATTCGACCATTTGGGCTTACGACCAGATACACTATATGGAAAAAGTATTGGGACATCACAATACACCTACAGGAGCCTTTATCACCTCCCATTTTATATCCATTGACAATAATATGGAGTTGGTCACCACTTTGCAGCTGGTAAGAGTTACCACTATTCTTTCTTCACGATTTTGGAGGTGTCTACAGGAATCTATGTTCCTTCATCCAGAAGAGCATTTACGAGGTCAGACCCTGATGTCTTGTATGTTGAGGCACTAAAATTTCCCTTCACTAGGAAAAAGCGGTTGAGAGTGACCCCTGAAAAACAAGCCTATAGCATTATCGCTCCTCCGCCAAACTTTACGGTGGCACAATACATTCAGGAGGGTAACGTTTTACTGGCATTCACCAAACTCAACTTCATCCATGAGATGCCAGAGATGTGTGATCTGTCACTGCACAGAACCCGTTTTCACTGCTCCAGAGTCCATATGTTCACAAAATAATCATAATAACCTTAGCAAAATAAGAAAGCTGGGCTCTAAATACCTCTATTGCTTGGAAGAGTGTCTATCTCTTCAGACCTTGTAGCTTTGTAGTAGGTGACTCCTCGTATGACCACCGGCTGTTGATGGACAGGAGATCTAGGTCTTGTTGTAGGCTGAGATAAGACTAGTTTTGGTCTGCTGTTATCTTTCTTAGGCTTCTCTGATTTTTGTGGTTTCTCCTTCGAGACCTTAGATGAAGACTTCTCCCCAGAATTCTTCTTATTGTTTGTGAATTTAACGTCTTTTACTTTGGCTCCTGCTGTGTCCTGCGGCAAGAAAACTAGACTGTAAATGGGGAATTTATAGGGTATACAACTAATGGTTACTCTATAAATAATTTACATCGGAAGTATAGTTCCTTCTAATTACCTAACATTATAGCCCCACACAGGTTCCGAGTTTGACGGATTTGTACTTTGATACCCATTGAAGCCTTTAGGAACATAGTGTGGTATGCATCACAGTGGTATTTTTCATTGGAAGCCATATAATGAGATATTTTCCCCTGGATATATGGCTTTTGGGGGGAAATACGAACGGTTTGTTAGCATACAGTGTTCCCATGTGCATGATGCCTTAATCTCAGTATGGTGTTTCCATTTTAGACAATTATGGCATATCCACAAGACATAGATGTTCTTTCCATCTATTGGACACAGACCTATCTTCAGAAAAGGTTGGTCAGGCTGCTGCATCTAGGCAAAGAATGAAAAAGGAGGTGGATATTTTCTGTCCATTCACTTCCATGGGAGTTATGGAAAAGTGTGCTTGGCTTTTTCCACAACTTCCATAAAAGTTAATGGAGAGAGCTGTGGACATGGGCAGCAATCTTTCCATTTAATCTCCAACCGGTATGGTGGTCGTTATCTGACTTAACAGCTGGGATTGTGATAAAGAGGACCACATCTATCAGACATTTTTGGTATATCTTGTGGATATGTATAAATATCTAAGATGGAAATCCCCCTTGAAGGAGGATCTTTCACTGGATTTTCTAAATTTAAACTGAGTCCCTCATCCAATTGTCCTTGCTCCTCTGATTCTGGAACAGTTTTTCTTTTTCTCCTGTGCCCCTCTGTTCCAAAGTTAGGCTCCATAGAAATAAAGATGCAAATTTTTCCTTCAAATGGGCGTAAGTCATGGAACTTCTCTGTGGGTGTTTCCTTTTTCTCTTCTGATGCTGGCCAATCAAAAAATGGCCCCGCCCATAGAGAAGTTCTGTGGTACACGCCCAGTTGCTTGAAGCGAAAATTTGCACCATTTCTGGGGGGGGCATAACTTTGGAACGGAAGGGCACAGAAGAAAAAGAAAAACTGTTCCAGAATCAGTGTAATAGTATAAAACAGAAGGAAATATCCTCTTTGACCCCCTAATAGTCCATACACATTAAATGCACTTAAAGAGCACCCATAATTGTAATTTTTTAGCTTATAAATCCATAGTACACTTAACAATAAGCAAATATGTAAGACATCTTATCAGATAAATATTCTTCTTTCTCCTCCTGGACTGATCTTTCACTCTCAGTTCAGGGTATAATTTGTATTCAGTGCAGACAGATTTTCCCATTACTGAAATATGAGATGACAGTTGGTGCTTTTAAAATTCTATGGAGGGGAGGAACTAGTGGCCGACACAGACATTCTCCTGCAAGTTCTCCCAATATGACAGTTACAATTCTACATAGAACTTTATGAGCACCAAGTGTCATCTCCAATCTCAGTATTGAGAAAATCTGTATTCTCAGAGATTTTATCTGTGAATTGAGAATTATCAAAATGAAAAATATGTCCAAAAGGAGAAAGAAGCAAATTTCCGTAATTTAATACATTACAGAGTTGCTTATTTTCATGTGTACTATTGGTTTATGAAATAAAAAATAAAATGACGGTTGCACTTTTATAGTATTTATGTTACTTATATAGTGACCCCCATATTTATCTCTTTTGGATTGTGGGACATAATCTACACAAAGAAATTGAAGAAATACCAACTCCATACAAATAATGCCCTTTGTTGAAGGACCCCGATGTTGCTGCCCACCACTCTCTTTATAATTACCTGGACTTTATTTTCTGGGGCGTCTTTTTGAAGCAGTTGGTATCCCAGGTTGGAAATCTCCTTCTTGATACTCATCATAATGTCAGAATAGTTATCATACTTCTTCATCTGGTTAGAGAGGTTCACAACACTTTCCTTCATGAAGTCATTTTCTCGGGTTAGGTTTGTTTTGATTGTCTGGAATTGGGAAAAAGAAGGTTTTATGACGGAAGTAACATTTTTAATATTTTAATATTAGAGTTAGGACTGTCCCAGTTATGGTCACCGTGGAGTGGCGAGATGGCTTTCTCATTTTTTTTATAAAAAAAACATGTTAACTAAGTACCGTATATTATTTTCATGCACTATGCTGTTTATCTATTTACTGCAGGGTATTTAATCATTATGTTTCTGTCTTTGTTTTTTTTTTCTGTTCAGTGGCCAAGCGTGAACGTGAGCTTACACGCTGCATGCACACCAGTTTATATCCCAGTTCATACCTTTGGCTTTTTACCAGAAGTAACACCTAACCTGATACGTTCATCTTATGCCTTATCTTCCTCCTTAATTATAGGATTCTCACTGAAGTGTGACCTCCACACTAGAAGGACATGGAGTCTTTACCATACTGTTTGCGTTTACCATGTGGACTCCATGTGTCCAGAGGAATGACAATCTGCATTAGGCAAATACTGGACTTTTTATTACATTTTTGTTTTCAAATTGTTTGAAGAATTATTTATTTCGCATCTTTATTACAAAAAATCATAATAGAGAACATCTGTATATTTTACCAGTCCACTACCCTTGTATATATGTAGTCATTTTGTATTAAATTATATGTAATACTGTATAGTAATGCAGGTACAGTAAACCTGTTGAGGTATCTTAATGAATTTTTACAATCTAAGGACATGTTCACACGCATTTTTTATTGTGGAACCTATTCTACTCCAAAATAAACACCAAAAACAACTTTAAAGCAGATAAGTCATGGGTTAAAAAATGGCCAGTTTTGTTTCTTATTTTTATTCCCACTGCTCCCCTGAGTAATACATTTTTTATTTTTTTCAAATCCGCCATACGGTTCCAGAGATACGGGCCTGTCTTATTTAGTGCTAATCCTTATAGTCTTTACCATGGGGTGTGGCTGACAGGATCCTCGGGGGCGTGTCACTTTGCATTCTTTCTCTGAGAGCCACGCCCCCCCAGATAAAATTCATAATTATTAGCACTAAATAAAAAGACCCAGATCTCTGGAACAGTATGGCGGATTTTAAAAATACAACAAATGCCATACTCAGAGGAGCGTCACAGTGTCATGGACGTCTTTTTCAGGGCAATTCAGGTACATGTGATTCAAGGCAAATCGATTCACAATAAGTCAAATTTTTGAAAAAAAAATTGGAAAATTAAATTTTTAAAAGATTTTTTTTTTTAAATATAATACTGCTTATTAAAAACTGTGAATTTGTTTAACGGGAGATCACTTTTTCGGAGCTTTGTAGCTTGACCGTATTGTCTAAAGTATGTTCACCACCTGTGCTGCTATTCCTGCCCTTAAAGTTTGTTTAAAAAGGTGGAGAAAGGGTTTCAACAATTCTTGCACATGGTGACTACGTCTTTAAGTAACCAAAAGCAAAATAAAAACAGTATTTCTTAGTAAACTGTAAAAGACACACAGTGAGGAGCAGAACACTGCAACAGTGACTTCTACTAAACTGTGAAAAATATCTGTTACTCATGGTATACAGCCGACATAACTTGCCCAGTGTTGGACTGAGCTGCCAAGGGCCCACCGGTCACCAACTCCAGGGCCACACTTATTAGCTAGATGCAAATGTGACATTATCCTCAATCACAAATATAAATAACAATGAACTGGGCAGATTGATAAATGTATAAGATGCCTACTTTGTCTGTTCACAGTGATTCAAGTACTGCTCATATAAGAGGTGATGGCCCACCGGAGGATTCTCCTACACAGTGGCCCACCGGAGGATTCTCCTGCACAGCTGCCCACCGGAGGATTCTCCTGCACAGCGGCCCATCGGAGGGTTCTCCTGCACAGCGGCCCACCGGAGGATTCTCCTGCTCAGTGGCCCACCGGAGGATTCTCCTGCTCAGCGGCCCACCGGAGGATTCTCCTGCACAGCGGCCCACCGGAGGATTCTCCTGCACAGCTGCCCACCGGAGGATTCTCCTGCACAGCGGCCCACCGGAGGATTCTCCTGCACAGCGGCCCACTGGAGGATTCTCCTGCACAGCAGCCCACCGGAGGCTTCTCCTGCTCAGCGGCTCACCAGAGGATTCTCCTGCACAGCAGCCCACCGGAGGATTCTCCTGCACAGCGGCCCACCGGAGGATTCTCCTGCTCAGCGGCCCACCGGAGGATTCTCCTGCTCAGCGGCCCACCGGAGGATTTTCCTGTTCTCCCGTGTGCCAGTCCAAGCCTGAACGTACCCATATGATCCACATCGGATCAGCAGTTATGTAGAAATCACACAGAAGCTACTAATCTACCTCCTCCAGAGTGTTCATCTGGGCCACCACTTTATTGATGTAGGAATGCACTTTCATCAGGTCCATGCTGTACAGGGTTCCTTCCAGGAGGTCGACCATAGACTGCAGCTGAGAAAGGAAGACAAAACCCCAGACAGTGTTAATCATATTTATCCATCATCCCTGCTCTGGCATTAAGTAATGGTAAAAGAGTGGAGTGTGAATACATTAAATATGATGAAAAACACATTAATTATGCTTTGGTCTCGTGCTCACGGCCCAGCTATGAGTCTGTGCATTGTCACATGCTGCCCTGCAATTCCACATGATAGAGCAATGCTTCTAGGGGAGAGAATACCTGAGTGTACCTCTATGTGCTACAATTACAGGCACATAGGGGGACAGTATGAGCCAGGACTAGTCCAGGTTCAGATGAGTGTGTGCAAAATCCACCATTTTTCATCTGGAATAGAACAGGTTTTTCGGTCGTATGTCCATTTTTCACATCTGTATGACATCTGAATGGGATCCGTTTTTTACATGGAACATTTAATAATTGACCAAATATATTTTCCCATATTAATATCTGTAATGGATCCGAGCAAAACGCATCGCATAAGGATAGTAATGTGCATGGGATCCACTTTTTACCCACCCATTGACCTGTAATACGGATCACAGTAGCGCATGCAGCGATTTTATATACGCCGACTATCAGTCCAAATGTAAAAATGTTCATGTGAATTACAACATTGACTTGTAATTATGGTCGGACTGGGGTGCCAAAGGCTCACTGGTAACCAACTCTGGGGCCCCACTTTTCAGCTACATGCAAATGTGACATTTTCCTCAATCACAAATTTATATAATAATGAGCTGGGTAGATTATTAAATTAATATGATGCTGCCTTTGTCTATACATAGTGATTGAAATATATAGTGCTAAGTACTGCTCATACAATATAAGAGTGTGGTGGCCCACCGGAGGATTCCCCTGCTCCCCTGTGGGCCAGTCCAGGCCTGCATGTAATGGTCAGTGTGCTATTCGTATGCTGTCTGTTTTGCATACGTAATGTACTCAGATCGGTTAGACACTCATCTGAATGAGGCCTTAGAAGACCAAGCCTGACCGCCAACTCTCCTGACCCTAAATAATTGCCCCATAGGTATATATGAAGTGGTTAGCTCAGGTCAAAAGATCTGGGAGTCGGGCAGGGTCTTCTGATTTGAGCACTGTCCATAAACATGGATCGAGTAAAACCAGCGTCTGTGCATAAACCCCAATATACGTACTTTCTATGGCTGTGTGCTTGAACCAGTACACAGTATTCTCTACATATTGTAATACGACCATTGCATGTAGCCTCATGTAGCACTTTCTAACTGTTGCCATAAGGCTGAGTGCACAAGCGCTCTTCTTTTACTAGGACCATTTGCTTTAAATTTTGATAAAAAGTTCAATTTTTTGGAATGCACCACTCCCCTTCCCCAGCTTCTGTTTGCCAGGGGGCGGTGCTCTGCGTATGATTGACAGGTCGTCCCAGAGGCATGATCCGAACTGTGAAACTGTCACTTACTCCAGAGATCCATCAAGTTTTAGATCAGTACTTACAAGCTCTATTTAAAAAATCTTGTACGCACTGATGAAGAAAACATCCAATATAGAAACACTTTGGTTTTTGAGCTTTTTTTTTTATTGACCTCGGGGGTCATCCAACTAACGTCTTTCTTTTCAGTCCCATCATAAGTTCCAGCTCTGCCAATTATCAGATATGAAAATGTAAAAAAGGAATATTTTCCATTTCGCAACATTTAGTGAGAGCTTGTGACATTTGCCACACTTTGATTTCAAAGAGTTCTTTGTAGAGTCCAAACATTGGATGGTTATTACTATTCGGAGAAATTCATTTATGTGCTAAGACTCAGGATATTGCCTACAGTATCGTCACTATCTTTGCATCTTGGCCAAGCAAAGAAAAACAGTGCCTCTTTAATGCATTGGCCAAGTCAGGTATTATAGCTAATTCACTTAAATGAAGATAGGACGCAGTACCAGGCTTGGCCACAGAGTAAGGGTGGCAGTGTTTCTACGGGAAAAAAAAAGCTGATTCTTTTCTTTGCAACCTTTTTTTCGATCTAAGCAAATCCAATCAATATCAATGTATACATTAGATTTGAGAAGCATAAGGATTGAAGGATTGAATAATTAATGCTATAGGGCAATCGGTTCCCAAGACTATGAATTGTTTGTCAGGATAGCAACTTACTGGATGTTTGTTTTCATTCCCTGAGTAGATGGCACAGGGAATGAGCCGCACATTTGCAACTGTCAGTAAATAATATTGCAAATACATCAGAGTCCGTAACAATTCAGTGACATATTGATCCGTTAATGGAAACACTGCGCATTTGCTTGAATGGTAGATCAATAAATACTGGAAGCTTAATGGAGAGATGCAATCATCCTTATTGCTTATTCCATTATCTTAATTGTTAAGTTATCTTTAGTAGTTTATTGACAAAGACATAAAACTTCTAATAGCTGTGGGGATAAAGTGGTTGGGTTCACAGGAGAACAACATTTTGTTTCTGAGATGCCAGACTTCATACCCCAAACCACTGGCGTAGCTAGAGCTTTTGCTGCCCGGGGCTGTTCCCGAGTTTGCCCCCCCCCCCATTGCCGTCACTCAACGCCGGGCACCGCTGTTTACCCATGAAATCAGGCACCTGCGCGGTGTATCGCTGTTTGGTGCAGGCGCAGAGAGCTCTGGCCGTCTGACGTCACAGCCAGGCTTGCAGACTGTGCCTGTGCGGCCACCCACCTTGGTAATCCCAGCCCCGCAGTGTGTTATGCATTATGCAGAGTGCGGGGCTGGGAATCACAAGCCGGGTGGCCGCACAGGCGCAGTGTCCAGCATTGCCCCAGTGTGTCCAGCAATCTGCCCCAGTGTCCAGCATTGCCCCCAGTGTGTCCAGCAATCTGCCCCAGTGTCTAGCATTGCCCCCAGTGTGTCCAGCAATCTGCCCCAGTGTCCAGCAATCTGCCCCAGTGTCCAGCAATCTGCCCCAGTGTGTCCAGCAATCTGCCCCAGTGTCCAGCATTGCCCCCAGTGTGTCCAGCAATCTGCCCCAGTGTCTAGCATTGCCCCCAGTGTGTCCAGCAATCTGCCCCAGTGTCCAGCAATCTGCCCCAGTGTCCAGCAATCTGCCCCAGTGTGTCCAGCAATCTGCCCCAGTGTCCAGCATTGCCCCCAGTGTCCAGCATTGCCCCCAGTGTGTCCAGCAATCTGCCCCAGTGTCCAGCATTGCCCCCAATGTCCAGCATTGCCCCCAGTGTGTCTGAGTCAGACATAAAGAAAAAAAAAAAGTAAAATCCTTACCTCTCCCGTTCCCAGCGCAGGTCCGGTGCACTCAGCGTCTCTCCGGCTCTGCAACGCTCAGGACAGAGAGGCTGAGCGCGCAGTGATGACGTCATCGCACCCTCTGCCATGAGACGTCGCAGAGTCAGAGGGCGCCGAAGATGCTGCAGCTGCCGCAGGAACCAGGAGAGGTGAGTATTAGAACGGGGGGCCCAATGCCAGCACTGGTATCGGGGGGGGGGGCCTAGTCGTGGCGGCAGTCGGCGCCGCCCGAAGATTTAAAGGGCCCGCGTCTCTCTTTTTTTTTTTTCTTCCTCCTCCTCCTCTCTGGGTCGACCCGCCCCCGGCATTGTGCCGCCCCGGCATTGTGCCGCCCGGGGCGGCCCGCCCCCCCCTTCCTACGCCACTGCCCCAAACTATAACAGCAATTACTAATATTCCAAGTGATGTCATTAGAGTATAAAGAAAAGTGTAGAAAATAATCCAGTGGGGGATGGGTTTCACTGGATGGCAGTCATATCATGATAACAAAAACCTAAGGGTTTTTTTCTATGTAATCTGAGAGCAGCATGATGTAGGGGAGGAGACCCTGATTCAAGTGATGTGTCACTTATAGGACTGCTTGATGTCATGTTGATAAAATCCGTGTTTTTTCTGCTGCAGATCAAGCCGTTCTCTGAATGCTGAGCTCTGTATAACCCCGCCCACACCACTGATTGGAAGCTTCTGTATACATTGTGCATAGGCAGAGAGCTACCAATCAGTGGTGAGGGGGGTTATACAGGGCAGGAGGATTACATGGCACAAGACACGTAGTCCTCGTTACCATTCCTCTGCTCAGTGTCTTGGACGCTGTGAGTGACAGCTCAGTCAACCAATCTAGTGAAGGGGCTTATCCGTCAGTACTTTGAATGACAGTTCAGCCGTCCCATCTGATATTGTAAGGTGCTGAGCTTCCTTCAGGTGTTCCCTGTTCTAAATGATTACCCAGCTACTTAGCTAAGCTGTCAGCCCCAGATCTCTGCCAATCATAGCATTTGCCTTGTATTCCTGTGCTCTGTTGATCGATTACTGCCTGACCTTGGACCTCATTCTGACCATCCACTTGCCTAGCCCATTTGCTCTAATCCGCTATCTTCCTTGTATTCTGACCTCGGACCGTTAGCTGACTACGCCTTTTTTTTTACCTTTTGTTTACTATGTGCTCTCTTGTTACCTGACCCCAGAACATTTCACTAGACTGCTTCACAGCTTGTTCATGAGTAGTGACCAGCGTCATAGTCCTGTAGTGATAATCTCCGGCTGATAAAGCACTGATTTTATTGAAACTGCAACAAACAGCATAGTGACACATCGTTGGAAAGAGGGTATCAGCCCTAAAGCTGCTCTCAGTAGCAAGTATTTGTGAAGTGTATAGGAAATGATACATGGTTTTCTAATTATTATTCGGAGATTGGCAGCACTTAATTTTTTTTGACAGACAGGCTATATGCTAGCCACGTCATCTAGCAAATGACAGTGGGTGCCTTGGCCTTCAAATTTTAACCTCTATAAAAGGATCTGGACTTATGGAATAGGATGTGTACACGGAGTTGCTGCTGGCCAATAAAGCCAGCTGGCAGAACATAGTCAGAAAGCCTGGTCAGTAGCAAGAGGTCAGGATAGGAACAAAGTCATCAGACAGTAAAATAGTCAAAACACAAACTGAGGTCAGTAGCAGGAAGCAAACTAGCTGAGCAAAAGCAAAGTAAGAGGAGAGAACCAGGATAAGTAGAATTTATAACTGGCAATTGGAGACAGGGAGCTATGGGTGTAAATAGTATGATGCCTCATCCATAGCTTTCAGAAAGGAGTTAATTAGAAAACTAGTTTCAGGAATTAAACCCAAACACGCTGCCTGGACAGCTCCACAAGTCCCAGAATATTAAACAGAACTGATGCATTGTTGACCTGCATCGCCCAAAAGGAAAGTGTGTCACTGCACAGCAATGCAGAAGCAGGGGTAGCGAATTCAGACGTGGATGTTTCATACGTCTTCTCTTAATATATTATTTAGCTCAAAACAAGAACAGATCATGGATGCCTAGCTGAGGTTTTAGTTTTCTCCTTGCAGGGTCCAAACCTGTTTTTGGCCAGTAATGATGGGGAAAACAGGTGTTACACACCTGTCTCAGATCCATACTTTGCTTCCTTCACCCCACTTTGCTCCTCCTTCTTATGCTCCAGGTCAGGCTTTGCAAGTAGCCCAGCATACCCCATGTGTTTATTTCCTAGGTGCAATGCGTCTGTGTTCAAACCCTTGAGTCTGAGATTTGTGGTTGGCTTCTTTGTCCGCCGAGCTACAGCAAATACACCTTTTCTCTGGGTGTTTAGTTACTGTTATCCTTGCTTCAGTCTTTTTAGGGTAAGAGGTTACTCATATGTCTGCCCTATCACTTGTCGAGTGTAGTTTTATATACTTTCCCCTTGCTGGTATTTCCTGCTGGTGATAGTCTTATTTGATCAGCCATACTGCTATAGTTTAAACCAGTCAGTGAAATTCCAGCTAGGGTTTATCTCTTTGCTGTTTATGTTCTTTTACCTGGCACCTATCTTCTGTTTCTTCATATTTTCTAACAGCATGTATGCAATCCTTTATTTTGTATTTTGTGGTTTGTTTTACCCACTCTGGGATCTCTTTCTATTCTTCTATAGGTAATTTGTACTCTGCTCTGCCCTCCGGTTCGTTAATAGGAACATGAAGCACTTGACAGCCTTTCAGGCAGCATGGGTCCAA
This sequence comes from Ranitomeya variabilis, assembly GCF_051348905.1. Taxonomy (NCBI): domain Eukaryota; kingdom Metazoa; phylum Chordata; class Amphibia; order Anura; family Dendrobatidae; genus Ranitomeya; species Ranitomeya variabilis. The sequence continues at coordinate 213,159,663 of NC_135233.1, read as the reverse complement.
GTTCCCGTCATCTATTCTGTGGTTAGGGCTAACTCAGCTCACGCAGGAACCTCTAGGGACTGTGGGGTCTGGATCTCTAGTCTGTACAGGAACCATCAGGATTAGTTGCAGTTTTTAGTGTGCTACCTATTTTCCTGAGTGAGTTACTACACTATCATAACACTAGGTCTATATAAGGCTCCCCAAGACAAGTATGACTTTTAGCTTTTCTGTGCGCATTTCCCATCCAGTCTCTAAAACACCTGTGATTTCCAGTCCCTGAGTTACATCTCTGCAGCTTTGAGTACCATTGCTAATTGGCTAGACCTCCTGGAAGTCTCCTATCTGCCTTTCAGACTTTTAGTTCTTCTGGAGTTCTATCTGCTACCTGTCCTACTTGTAGGACTTTTGATGCATTCCTGATGGTTTTCAGGACGTCTCCTGGCTGCCTGCAGCTTCCACGGTATTTGGACTTTTTTATTGCTCCAGAGTTTTGACTGCTACGTATCTGCAGTCTCCATAACACCTCCTTTCTGCATGCGGCTTCTAGTCGTTGAGTCTCCAGTCTGCCTGCGTCTTCTAATAACTCTGAAATCTTCAGTAACTCTGCAAACTGTTTGAGGTTTTAAGTAACTCTGCAATCTGCCTGCCTTCAGTACCATTGTTAATGGTCTCATGTCTGCCATCCATATCCTGCGTGCCTCATCCACTTTCTGCACCGACGCTTCATGTCCATGTGCCCACCCGGACCTTGGGCTTAGAGGATCTACCTCTCCCAGTGAGTCTACATTATGTAACAACAGGCACACAAGAATGGAGGCAAATGTTTGTCAAACTTGTTGTAGTCCTTTGACCACACAAAGAAGTTGGGTCGCTCATCATGTGTTTTTTCAGCCACCAATATAGTAAAGTCCAGCAAAGTATCTGGAAAAAAGTGGCCACCATTTTGAGGTCATCATCCAGGAAAGGTTATTTTATTTTCAGTAGATCTAGAAAGGAAGAGACACGATGGGAACGCTAAATTGAGATTGTATGTTTTTTACTCGTCTATAAATTAGACCCAGTGTCCATTAAACAAATGAATGTAGTGTTTGGAGTCCTGGCTCAATGTATTAAAACATATAATAGGGGAAGCCTCAGGGAGTTTTCGCAGAAAATATAAATTTTTCATTTTCCTGGGATAAACCGACCATCCCACAGCCCAAGCACTTTCCCATGACTTCCTGTGATAGGATATATTTAGCTGGTAAAAACATACATGTCATTTTCCGCAAACAACGCCTGGAGCTGCTATTGATTAGCATTTTCCATTTTGTATAACAGTAGGAGTGCAAAAGCAATGTCTAAAATCATTTTCTACTAAAATCTGAAAGCACCTTGGAGTTGCATTCTTGTGTAAAGTCTTAATAATCTACTTCACTATTTCGAGAATATCTAGGTATCTTATTCTAAGCGACAACCAATAATAGTCACTATTACTGCTCTCCTATTTACACACCATTTTCCCAGACGATGCATGGCATGTAAATCAATATACCATAGAGCACACTTTTGCAACTTTCATAAGTTGATATCCAAGAGACTAGTGTCTGAGTTGCACAAAGCATATAACCATAAAAATATCTTCGAGACCATGACCTCTTTTTCCCACCCCATTGTCTGTCCCATGGATGTGTCTTTGGATGTCCTGTCTAATGAAGGAGGATCCACGCGAAGGAAACTTTCCAGAAATGCTGACTTATGAGAGTGTGTCGGCACCAGGGAGATTTGCTAATCCTTCTAGGAGCCCAGTAGGCCGCCAATTTTTTGGGAGCTCCTAAACATTCCAGGATAGTTGAAAAATTTGTTATAGAAGTGCGATGAACATCATTGAAATGGTGGCGACTATACTTTGCCGTTCCTGGGCTCCTCGTCAAAATCTATAACAGGGACTCTCACTTATCAAGTGCTACTTATATTACTGGTAACTAGAGTTGGCGCCAGTCAATTCGCAAAAATCTGGTCCATGTTAGTAATCGGTGGCTGTTGGATGGGAGTGCTGACGTCATCTCCACTCATCTTTCAGTTAGCCAGCCTGGTGTAATGTCATTGTTGCGGTGTGAGCCACATATGATATCATTTTGGGCCGGCTAATAAAAAAAAAGTGTCAGGAGGTAGGAGGCAGTACTCCGCATTCCAGTCCGATGGTCACAGATTACTGACGTAGCCAATGGACTGATCCCCGCGACTTGAAAAGCAACAACTATACTGGTGTCTTCTTATGTAGGAGAGAGAATTTTAGGCCTCCATACACATGAAACCTCCTCGTGCACATGGGTAACAGGAAAATATTTGCCTAGTATTTTTCTGTAGGTAATCTCAATAGACTTTGTACACTCTGAAGACCTAAACCCATTGGTGGAACATATCCTTGTTCATAGGTTATTCACTGTAAATACAATGTATTCCATGCCTGCTTAGCATTGACTTCATTACATTCAAGACTCTCAACTCAGGTTGTCGACTATTCTTTCCAAGTTTCCTTCACAAACAAGTATGTGAAAAATGGAGGTCATTAGGGTCCTTTCGGTGATTGCAGCTCTATACAGTTTTCATAGACATCACATACAGGCCGTAATTGATGAATTTCTCACTGTCGGAAAATGGAAACATGGATGATTGCAACCCTCCCTACCTCGGCAGGGCGGTATCCAGAGGTTCCTCGTCCATTCTATGACTTATTGATACCATAGAGATTTCTCATTATTTTAAGTATTACATTTATTCCTTATCTCTAAGAAAGTTAGATAATAAGGTAATATGTAATGTAACCCATAAAATCTAAATACCGTAAGTCAAATATTGAGCAGTTGTGTCCCAATTTTTTATCATGATGTTGGCCTTATACTGATTTCTTCTTTTCGCATTATAAAAATGAAGTGAAACATGGAGGTGAGGACATAGAGGATAGAGGGACCATGACAATAGGGTTAATTCCAACCGGACCCTTATCCTAGGACAGGAGGACTTAGGATGCCTTCAGCTGTAGCCCGGCCCAGTCCTGAGGACCACCTCTTACCTGGCTCTTCCTTTGAGTATCCGTCTAATATCACATGTACGCTATGCCTCAATGAGGATGTCACATCAGACCAGCTATTCAAGCGAGGAGCCATGGATTCCATCAGTTAAGAGGCGGCTCTCAGGGCTGCTCTCCAGCAGCTACATATCTTGTTAGACAGAAAGGGATTTGAGGAAACTGCCCAGCTTTATACTAATTTGTATCTAAGATAACAGGATTCCCCTCTCCAATATCCCCATAGTAGCCACATAGGTGGTGGACATAGAGACAATGATAATATATACCTTAAATAACTCAGGAGCCTGTTTCTTCATTTTCTCCATTTTCCATTCATTTTCACAAGGATTAAGAGATGATGGTGGAGCAGTGCACGAACACTTGCAATCAGACCCTGAGCTGACTGTTTCCACTGTATAATAATCCTCCACCCGCATGTTGCCTTCTTTAATACGGGCACAGGCCTCTTTACTTAAGGGTCTCATGATGCATTTGCATCGACAATCCGAACCTTCTGATATCATGCGCACGTGGTCTGTATCCCCAAAAACCTGTAAAACAAAGACCTCAATTTAAGAAATTTTATAAGAACTCTCAAATATAAGAATAGTAGTAAAGTTGTGCTCTGCGTTACATGGCAGAGTGGTCATGGTGGTCAATGGTTAGCACTAATGTCTTGTAGGACTTGGACACTGGGTTCAAACTCAACTAAGGATCAAGAAACTTGTATGTTCTTCACATGTTTGTGTGATCCGTTTTCCATAAATAAGTCCCCCTGTTTCCACGAGTGTAAAAAGACACTTCGAAAAATACCACGACCTCAGTGCTTGGGATTGGGGATGAATTATAGTGAAAAAGGACCTGTCACTTGCCATAAATATAAATAAATAAATATGTTCTCCTGAATCTGGAGATGTGTTTCTTTTTTTTTCCTGAGCCTCTACATCCGTGAGATGTGGTCCTTTCTTCTTTTTATGTAAATCTAGTCTTGCTAGCCAAGTAGGAGTGGTCCCTATCTTTTCTGGAACACGCCTAGTTGGATAAAAATACTAGATTTATGTAGAGGGAAAAGGGCGCAAGATCTCAGGAATGGAGAGGAGCAGGAAGAAAATAAAAACATCGCCGGATTAAGGAGAAAAGCTGTATTTAGACCAAGTAAAAATAATACATATTTATGGAATATTTAAAGCAAGTCTGGTGCTCTATTTTTTTCAGCCATAGTTGTGGTAGATTTTCTCATTAAACGGTTTCAATAGAAGAATTAGCTTGAAAATTTCTAAAATTGCTTGAAAACACAATAGAAATTCCAAGTTTTTCTTTAACTCACGAAGCTTATAGAAAACCCTTTTGCCGAGCGCTATTGTGCACGAATTATGTCATTACAGTCATTTACTCATATTTTCTGACCAATTAGTATGAAGCATGAAGCCGACTGGCAGCTGCGCTCCTGCCAAAGAACAGACAAGTAATGAGCGTCTAGGATCTCGTCTACCCTGGACAATGGCATGACTTGTATTGTGCCAACTTCCTGCACAATTCTGAACTTGGTCAACATTTCAGCTCAATCAATTATCAATGCTTCATTCTGAATCAAACCGACCATTGGGCTGTTAAGTTTTTTCCGCTCTGTTTGGTTATAATCTTGAACATTTTCCTTTTCATGATATGTTTAACTCTTTGCCATCCAGTCCAGATTTAATGGGATATTTCTGTTTTAGCAAATAAAGATTATTCTTTGCATGAATTTTACAAGACTTTCGAGATCTCTGCATGTATTTATTCATTGGAAACTTTCATTGTTTACTTCCACCTTGATGCTAATAATGGCACTGCAATGAGCCATTCACCTGTGTGACCATTAGAGTTGGTGCAAAATCGATTCACAGGTCCCGATCTATTGGTCACAAGAGTGAACTGTGACCACTAGTTGGGAGTCCTGAGGACCACCTCTTACATGGCTCTTCCGTTGATTAGCCGGCTAATATAACATGTACGCCATGCCTCAACGGGGATGTCGCTCCAGGCCGGCTGACCAGGCGAGGAGCCATGGATGCCATCAGTTATAATCTCTCTCTCTCTCTCCAGTAGCTACAGATTACCGATGTGACGTCCGAGTCTCGATGAATTGATGCCGCCCAACTCTAGTGACTGACACATGCCCTGGAAGCAAACATGACGATTCTTTATGAATGGCTGCATCAGTCCATCAGCATGACAGGGGATCCATACCGTCTACCAGTGCATTAGCGTTACAGGGGAACCCTAGCATCCACCAGTGCATTAGCACTACAGGGGAACCCTAACATCCTCCAATGCATTAGCATTACAGGGGATCCCTACCGTCTACCAGTGCATTAGGGTTACAGGGGAACCCTAGCATCTACCAGTGCATTAGCGTTACAGGGGAACCCTAGCGTCCATTAGCATTACAGGGGAACTCTAGCATCCAGCAGTGCATTAGCGTTACAGAGGAACCCTAACATCCACCAGTCCATTAGCGTTACAGGGGATCCCTAGTGTCTACCAGTGCATTAGCGTTACAGGGGAACCCTAACATCCACTAGTGCATTAGCGTGACAGGGGAACCCTAGCGTCCACCATTCCATTAGCGTTACAGGGGAACCCTAGCATCCACCAGTCCATTAGCATTACAGGGGAATCCTAGCATCCACCAGTCCATTAGCATTACATGTGTATCCTAGCTTCCACCAGTCCATTAGCATTACAGCGGAACCCTAGCATCCACCAATCTATTAGCGTTACAGGGGAACCCTAGCTTCCACCAGTCTATTAGCATTACAGGCGAATCCTAGCTTCCACCAGTCCATTAGCATAACAGGGGAATCCTAGTGTCCACCAGTCCATTAGCGTTACAGGGGAACCCTAGCATCCACCAGTCCATTAGCATTACAGGGGAACCCTAGCATCCACCAGTCCATTAGCGTTACAGGGGAACCCTAACGTCCAACAGCAGGCGAGCAGCAGGGTGAGAACGGCAAAATTGCTAAGAAAGTAATCTATTTTTTCTGTACTATTTCTCTGCTGGGATGAATTTGCTCACCACCTCCTTTCCCCCCATACACGAATAGCAAATCAACTTTTCCTGCCTTTCTACAAATCAAATATTCATAACTCAAAAATAAAACTTCCATGATCCGTCCATTCACTTAAAGGGATTTATGAAGTTTTGGATCATCTGAAATGTTTATCTGAGCAGGGGCATAAGTATAGTGGATACATGTGGTTGCGGTCAACCTGGGCACTGGAGCCTGGGGGTCTAAAAGGTCCCTTTGACCCATATGAGAAGAAGAATACTATTAAAGAACAGCTAAAGCTGGGGGCCCTGTTGGAGATTTTGTATTGGGGCCCACAAGCTACAAGTTATGCTAATGCGCCTGAGTCTATGTAATAGGACCCTTACAGATACTTTATAAATCTAGACCCTTTCTGCTCTATGCCAGTTATAAAAAATCATTCATTTTAATGGCTAAGAATACCACACACTTTCTCTCACTGCAAAATTTCAGAACTTACAGAAAACTGTCCAGTACTCCTGGAAAGATTAAAAAATGCAGGTTGAAACTGTATTTAAATGAAATATTTCATCACAGGCAACCCCTTTAATATGATTGCCCGGTATAATGATCGGTTTATCCAAGGAAGCTACTGAGTTTTCATCACTGCAGTGACCACTAGAGGGGAAATTTAGTACTACGTGCTGCCAATACCTGTGCGCTCACCTTGGAGTCTCTACGTTTGCCATTTTAGGTCTTAAAGCATGGCTCTAATTCAGGGACCCTACTCTACCACTTCATTGGCTCTTTTAAGGCACTCGGAACACTTTATCAGGACAAGTTTTAGGGTTCTTCTTTTTATGATTGTTAAAATTGCTAAATGATTCTAAAAACAAGAAACTCTTCTAAATTGTAGAAACATTTTTAATTTCATTATTTAATGCTCATTGCCTGGGCTACCGACCATCTCTGCAGTTTATCAGCAGTAGCCAGTCTCCTAGGGAAGGAGTGTAGAACTTACAAGCTCTGTTCTATAGAGCTTGTAAGCACTGCCCTGATACTCGCTGGATTACTTGATCTGCACCAGGATTGCCAACCATCCAGAAATTCCAGGACAGTCCGCAAAAATAAGGCACCACTTTATGCTGTCCGTTAAATAAAAAATGAAGGCATCCGTGACTTTTTTTAGGCTTATACAGATTATTTTGACTGTAATTATAATCATTTTACAGTGAACGCAGCAGATGTCTTCATATCAGAATTATGGGCTGCAGACATGGATCACTTATAATCAATGAGTTATTATAGTTTTCCAATGTGTCCATAAAAAAAATATTGTCTGTCCGTGATTGTTGGATAAGCCGTCTGGAAAAAAAATTAAAAGTCAGGTTGGCAACGCTGCCCCGCACTCCTCTGTCGCTGCCTCTGCTTGCAGGATCAGAGAGCTCACCATTAAGACCAGCAGGGCGGCGATGCCACTAGTAAAACTGTCAATCAGGAGCGTAATGCTCCCCCGGCCGGCAAGCAGGAAGTAGGGAGGTCATGGAGCGGCATGCTCCTGAAGAACAATGATGAGACAAACCCTTTAACTAAAATTGTAGTCAAGCATAAAATATCTATTTCTTCACTAAAAAAACTTTTAGCCCCTCCATGATTTAATTTTTTTTATAAAGTATACCACACCAATATTAAAGCTGAAAGAAGGATCTCCGATAGAGTGACATATTTGCAGCATAAGAAATCGTGTGAATGCGCATTATACCCAAAATATACAACCTGGGTGATTCTGATCGACCTTCCAAGAGACTTAATTTATTAAAAATGGCAAATATCAAAATCACTTATATGCAAAGTTTACATTGCAATATACCTAGACTCGTCACTAACGAGGCTTTATTGTAGCATGGCGTTACGTAGTGAGAATGGGACGGCCACCACGACAGACGACCTCTCACATCGCTCTGTGCTTGATGTAACTAGTAATATTCCCTTTAGGATAACCTAATACTGCCATCGTACTCTTTTCCTAGCGGCGGCTGTCCTGCCCACAGGATACCTCAGAAGAACCGTTCTTCTCGTGCAAAGCTTTGCCACTGCAGGTTTGGACAAGTCCAAAGCATTGCCAAATATTAGCTTTTAATAGGGTGTCTTCTCCGTGGTATGCGTTGTGTAATCAAGGTCACATAATACTACTTGCTTCAAAACTGAAAGACCGTGTTTGCTCCCAATGAAAAACTTTAATCTCCGCGTTACTGGAATCCAGCAAGACTGCAAATAAGAATACTAAGAGTAGTAATCTAACGGAGTTATTACACTGATTGTAAGGAATAAAAACATTTTCAGATTCCCTAGGGTGTGTCATAAGGTGAAATGAGGTAGCAATCTCAGGCTCCTACAGATTTAGAAGTTATCCCCTATCAATGGGATATCAATGGGATAGGGAATCACTTTCTGTTTCCTGGGAATCCAACTGCTGGGACCCCCATTGATCCAAAGAGCCCCATGTGAATGGAGTGGTGGTCAATCACGGCACTGCTGCTTCACTCATTGTTAATGGGAATGCCTGAAATAGCTGAAGTGTCCCCACAGTAGTATCCCCCCCCCACACACACAGAATAATGCCCTCACACACATATGATGCCCCCATGGTATATTTCCCCACACGCAGTATGAAGTCCCCACACTACATTCCACCACACATTGTATGATGCACCTACAGACCCCCACACAGAGTATGACATCCCCCACACATAGTATGACATTCACACATCCCCACAGTAGCCATCACACAGTGTGATGCCCCCATACCTCCCCACATTCTTTATGATGCCCCCATAGCTCCCGTCACACTTTATGATGCCCCAAAGTAGAATTACTCCATACATAGTATGGTGCCCTCATAATAGAACCACACACACACAGTATGATGCCCCCACAGTACATACCCACTATACATAATACGATGCCCTCCCCCAACACACACAGTATAATGCACCCACAGCCCCACGCATAGTATGTTGTCCACTCCCCCAAACATACACAGTATGATATCCCCCACATCCAACACCACACACTTTAATGGTCCCCTAGCTTCCACCACACAGTAGAATTCCCCCATACATAGTATGGTGCCCTTGCAGAAGAGCCCCACACACAGTAAGATGCCCCACACACACAATATAAGCACCCACAGCCCCCACATATAGTATGTTGTCCACCCGCCAAAAACACAGCCGCCAACACTCAGTATGATCCTCCCTAAACACTTTGTGATGGCCCCACAGTAGAATTCCCGACACATGATATTATTCCCCCACTATGTATTATTGGCCATCATACTGTGTGTGAGGAGTTGTGTGGATATCATACTGTGTGTGGGGGCTATAGTGCATGGGGGGCATCATCGCTTGGAGCAATATTTCTGTATGGGCACATATAACGGACAGGGTTAGGTTAGGGCATTGGCTATGCATAAAATAAAAACTTCCATTCTGAGGACACAAATACAACTGAAGACGAGACATACCCCGACCTCCCAGGGCAGGTCCACAAATGCTGAATAGTACTGCTGGATCAGGGACACTTGTGACTTTTTCCTGTGCTCTAGAGAGCTGAGAAAACGTTCCGTATGTGGGGTATGTTGGGAAAGTTCATGGTCTCCTACTTTATTGAGTCCAAAAATTAGTTTACATTTCGATGCAAAACCACTCCTGCAATGTGAATGTCATCCTCTGACTTTATAACACCCCAAAACGTACTGCTCTTTTTAACACATTTGTGCCTTTTATTTAATTTGGTGCAATTCACTCCAAGGCATTTTTTTTTTTTTAAAGACAGGCGTGTGAAACATCAGGGGCAATAAATTACCCCTTTGTGTTTTTTTTTTATTGTTTGCTTGTTTTTGTCTTTTTTTTATCGTACTATTAAATATATCGTGAGCTGAATGGGAATTCTCTTTCCATATCCAGTCAGTGACACGTCACTGGGGGAGGAGGGCATCGGAGATGGAATTAAACTTGTCCTTCTAGGCAGTGAAATAAATACCAGGCAGGTGTAGAATGATCACCATGCAGACGGCCTGCAGCACAGATTCTCCTACACATGTTGGTTTCCCTGATTGCACCTATAAAGGGGGTGTTGTTAGATTCCCCAGACACTTCACGCAATGGTGCGAGATAACGTTATTCACCTCGGTGCCATGTGTACAGGAGGAAAAGTCGGAGCTGCATTGATATCCCAGGATGTTATGAGCTGCCTAGTAACTGCAAAATAGTGCAGCACTCAAGGGGTAATCTTCACTGTTTGGTAGCAACAAGTTTCCACTACTTGGACAACTTCTTCTCATAGCCCTCGCTTGGGCCCGATAACATAATAAAGCCTATACTCACCTCCGGTGCTGGCATCGTTCCCTCGGTGTCGGCACGCGCTATCCACGGGGCTCTCATGCGGTGTTGTGACATGTGACCCCCAACGCCCAATCTGGCGTCACTGTCCCCGCTGTTGAGCAGGAAGAGGAAGTCTGGGCCGTAGCTGTTCTCTGACTTCCTCTTCATGTTCAAAATGTCCAGAGGCGAAGACAGTGATGCCAGTGCTGATTGGGCACCAGGGTCACATATCCCAACAACGCATCACATCCCCGGGGAAAGCGACTTCTGACACTGTGGGAACGGTGCCGGCACGGGAGGTGAGTATAGGCTTTATTATTTTATGGGGGCCAAACATTTTGATCAAGAAGGGGTTGTCCTAGTAGTGGACAACTCTTTTAAGGCTCTTTCAGACATCAGTCATTTTTCACACACACAAAAAAAGGATCGATATTCATCAGTGTTTTGGATAACATTTTAATTTCCATTTTTACCATCAGAGTTTCAGCAGTTTGTCACGTATGCAAAAAATAAAAATTGATGGAGATTTTCCAAGCTTTTCTTATGAAGCAGATGGGTGGCATCCAAGTGCTGTCCATAATTTTCTTGGCAGTGGGCACCAAAGACTTACATTGCTGAGTTTGATTCATGACTCTGATCAGAATCAGACATGTTTTTGTGACTTGGCACGGACCACTCACGGACATGTGAACAGCCACATAGAACATAAAAGGTGCGTGAAAAATGGATGTCTAACTAAGCCCTAAGGCCTCATCCAGACGTCCATTTTTTAAGCATAGATCATGTAACGCAATAAAAGCACATGGAGACATGCCAGTTTGTGATCGAAAAAGAGATCCAAATCACCCATGCAAGTCTATGGGTCAGTGAAAATCATGGACAGCACACAGATGACCTCTGCTGCACATCTCCTATTCAGCTGGACTACTACTAATTTTCTTTTCTTCAAAGGAGAAGGACACCAAGAAGCTTAAAGGCTCTAATCTTCATAAATGGGTAAAATTGCAAAGTGCTTGTAAAAGTAATAATTTTTAATTATATTGTTTAAAGCTCGTTGCCTAAGGGACCGACCACTGCTGTAGTGATAGAACATGAGCAGCGCTTACAAGCTCTTACCAACAAAGCTTGTAAGCACTGCACTGAAGCTGGTCGGAAGAGTTAGAGCGCACTGTTAGCTCCTGATCTGGCCAGTTTCAGTGCCAAAGTGCTCCTCTGATGCTGCTAAAGGTAATGGAACCACCTACAGCACCATCAGGAGCGCGGTTCTGCGTCGATGTCGCTGGTTCTAAATTCTTTAGATTCTTAAGAAATCTGTCTGCTAAAACCAGTAGAATTAGCTGTCAGTATGGTGATGGACAGCTCAGCCATCCAATCGGATGCTAGCGTCACAACCATGTTATGCACCTGTCTCAGCTCCGGGGCCAAACTCTGCTCTCTTCCCCTATGGTCGCCCCCTTTGCTTTGGTCCATATTGGGTTTCACAAGTTACCCGGCAAACTCCAGTGACATAAACCCTCACGAGGCCTTGTAAGACTGCTTGGATACATATATATGTGTCTGAGTCAGTTATAGAGACAGACAGAAATGGACACTTGAGCAAGAACAGTATATGGGCCCCATGCAGACCAGTAGTTCTGTCACAGAACCTGGTTTGGAGGTAGAAGTTGGTCCCATTACCTCTTGGCTGCACAGGTTGTATCAACGATATTTCTGCCTCTCGTCTAAGTATTAAGTAAGCATTATGTTTGCTACTTTTTGCCTTGGTGTTTATCTCACCAGTTTACTCAGCTGGCAATCATCTCATCTGTAGCGCCCCCACTGCCGCAGGGCCGAGGGGTACCCGGTACCGGGCCTCTGAGTCTCTGTCCTGGGGTTGTCACGGTGGCTAGACCCAGTCCGTGACCCTGCTGAGGGGCGCCCAATGAAAGGTGTGGGTGGTGATGATGTTATGGTGCGGTGCAGGTCGCAGTCAATAACGAGGACACCAGGTTGCAGTCTCTTTACCTCTTTACTGAAGGCTTCAGGATCCTCAGTCTGGAATACGGTTAACCGGGCTGCGCAAGTCCGGCCGGTCCGATGGCACCTCCAGAGTTCCCTTTGCAGGTGGAAATCTGTGCCTACCTTCTATCGCTTGTGTGTTGTGGTCCTCCTCTGCTGTGCTTACGGGATAGTCCCCACAACTGTTGTGTCTGTTTCTGAAGTTCCCTCACAACTCGATTCTGATGTTCTTCTTAGTCCCCCAGATGATATGGCTAGGACGCACCGTATGACGGGTAGGCTCGGAGCTCTTCCTGGACCCTAGTGTCGCCCCTCTCCTGTTGTTGCCCCCTATGTCTTCTTAGGTGATTTGGGTGAGACAGCCCGCCTATAACTGACTGTCCTGCCGTAGGTTTGAAGTTAGGCCTGGAGCTCTATACTTCCTCGGCGTTCCGGCCACCGGCTGCGCGCCTCAGTAGGATGTTGCCTCGTCTTACAGCACGACTCCTACTGGTGTTTCTCCTTGTTGCGTTGATCTCGTTTCTCACTCAGCACAATAAATCTCGCTTCTTGTCCTTTCTTAGGGCACCGCCGCTATCTCGTGCAGGCGCGGTCCCGTAACGTTCTCTCTGTTCGCTAGGCCTCTGTCAGGATCCCACCCCTGACAGGGACCCCCCTGAATCTTCCCCTGCAACACCCTCTGCCACAGGATGTTGCCTGGATCCAACCCAGTCAGCTTCTGTCTAACTTCCTATCCAACCCCCAGTTTTACCAGACTGTGAGGAGTGGCCTAATACATAGCACCCTTAGCTCCCCCTGGAGGCCAGACTGTGAAGTGTATTGGTGTCTGTGATACCTGGTCAGGTGAACTCCTTCAGTGCCATCAGACATACCATAGCCCCCCTTAGCGGCGGAGCGTCAGTACTGCAACGACCAGGACTCTGGGGCGCTGCACATCCAATTCCTGCTTGCTTCCATCTTTACTTGCGTCCCGGTCCAGACCTGCTAACCCTTCATCTGATGTAATATTACTATCGCTACTGCATCAGACTGCATTTCTTCATAAACAAGCTTGCATCTTCCTCTTTGCCATCAGTCACTATCCATTCTTTGCTTAATAACCCTTTGCCTGCTGTAAGCATTACAAACTCTTCTCTGAACTTGTTCACACTACAAATGCTGCTGCAATTCCTGGACTGGTTATACATCTTCCGTTCCTGTGCTTGCCTGCACCCCTGCCTCTACGTCTTCTGGTGTTTCCTGCTCTGTTTGTCTACCTATTCTCCAGGTCTTTGCTATTCAACATGCCATCCAGCAAGTCCAGGTCGCTCCCTGAGCTTTCGCCCTAGGTCTGCGTATTCATCCTCATGTGCGGCTAGGTGGATCCACCTCACCAGATGAGCTTTAACAGACTAGCAGGCATTGCACTCCATATTCTAAACCAATCCTTACAGAAAAATCATGAAGGAAGAAAAAAAAAAAAAACACACAAGGGTGGCAAAATGTTGGCCTGATACTATAATTGAAGGCAGAGCGTTTCTTCGATTTACACCATCGCTATTCTGTATTCATAGAGTTTGTTTCTTCAGACCTACTTAGAATATTCTTCTAATATTTCTTGATGTTCCCCATGAGGCTTGTTTCTTAGCAATTGAGTTTAAATTTCTTTTGCCATTAGTAAAAGTATTGCGTGTGACACTAGTATCATGTATTTTATGATGGGGTTTGGTTCTAAAAGTGTGATGGACAGAAAAAAAAATGCAAAAATGTGTTACTCTATGTTGGCCGTCAAACCAGAGCAACGTAATTAGACTTGATTTACATTGCGGGCAGATGTTATTCCATATATGTTATTTCAGTATGACCTCTTAAGAACATAGGCCGCTCTCCTGGGATGGGGTTGAGCCCAGTGACATAACGATAAACATATGTTAGTCACAACCCTGCTTCAAACAATCCCAAGAGGACTTTCAAGTGGTGTTCTAATGTGACAGATCGAAAGTTCTATGTAATGTTCATAACACAATCCCAGATTATCAGAGCAATCAACACTAAAAACAGTTCCAGAGGAGATTTTTATTTGATAACATTGGGTTAAAATTCCCTGACAACAGCTGATATAAACTGCAAAATTCTGGTAATAGTATAAAACCCACAGGTGGTTGGTAATAACATTATATTTTTACATTTACTTTGTTATTTTTATATGGTTGGGTTGTGTCAAGTTTATTAGAATTCTCTGAACATGATTATTTAAAGGGACCTTTGACTGTTTTTTTTTTATTTTAAACTAAGTATATCCTCCAATTGCCGCTGTTCCACTGATTCTGGAACAGTTTTTCTTTTCTTTCTGTACCCCTCCTGTACCCCCAAAGTTATGCCCCCAATTAATAAAGGTGCAAATGTTTCCTTCGACTAACTGGACATGAACCACAGAACTTCTCTGTGGGCGTTTGCGTTTTTTCCTTTGATGCTGGCCAATCAAAACATGGCCACGCCCAGGAGGAGATCTGTGGTACATGCTCAGTCAGTTGAAGGGGAAATTGCATATTTATTACCGGGGGGCATAACTTTGGAAGGGAGGGGCACTTAAGAAAAAGGAAAACTGTGCCAGAATCAGTGGAATTGAAGCTATTGGGCGAGTTGCTCAATTTAAATAAAAAAAATCCAGTGAAAGGGTCCCTTTAACTAAGGATTTGGCGCAGTATTGGGAAAACTTAATATTTCCATTATTTGAATACACTTGTGTATTTTTCTCTTATGCCTATAAATGGTTTATTCTAATATGGTATAAAATGAACATTTTAGATGTGTTCTATGAAATACAGCTCTGGCAAAAATTAAGAGACCACTGCAAAATGTTCAGTTTGTCTGATTTTTCTCTTTATAGGTATATTGTTGAGTAAAATGTAAATTTTTCATTTATTCTATAAATTGACTGCGTGGCTCCAAAGTTCCAAGCAATAAATTTTGTATTTTTTTCTGAAAATGAGAAATGGTCAAAATTGCAAAAAAATAACCAGTGCTTTCAGACCTCAAATAATGCAAAGAAAACAAGTTAATGATCATTTAGAAACAACAATACTAATGTTTTAACTCAGGAAGAGTTCAGAAATCAATATTTTGTGGAATAACCATGATTTGTGATCACAGCTTTCATGCGTCTTAGCATGCTTTCCACCAGTCTTTCACACTGCTTGTGTCACGGGGGTACTGGGTAGACTACAGCTGATTACCCGGGCCCCTGCAATATCGCTCAAACTAGGGAAACCCTGTCTGTCCCTCTCCCAGAGTTTACACTGAAGGTGTGCATGTCTGGGCCGCCAGGCCTGACCCTGAGTCCTGTTTCAGTACTAAGCTGAAACCTCCACCCGCCGCCCAGTGATAAGACCTCTCACCAACTCCTACAGAAAGCACAGACAGGGAAAACTGAAAAACGCACCACGCCGCAGACACACAGGAAAACACTATAATGTGCACAGGGCAAAACAATACAAATATAGGAAAGAGAAATATCACGAAGGATAATACACCACCAGATACGATATTTCCTCTCCTAGACCACCACTCCAGACCGTGATCACCAGGCACAAGACACAAGCTATAATCGGCGACGCCCAAAGCCCAGCAAAACTATTTAAAGGCAATGGGCGTGATTAAGCCTCCAACCCGAGTACCAGCCAGATTAACCCCGGACAATCTGGATCAATCTAGCCGGCGCCACTGAGCATATAGTGGACAAATGAGGAATTACCACTGTCTGTCGGACGCCCTAGTGTCCGACATGACAGCTTGTGGCGCAAAAATGTAAGCAGTACTGTCATGATCTCTGCAGGCAGAGATCATAGCAAGCCTATAGGGGGACAAGCTCTCGGAAGATGGAACTATACTGACCATGAACTAAGCCTGCCGCGCAACTAGAAATAGCCAGGTAGCATTTCCTATTTATCGCTAGATGCCCAGCTCTGGCCTAAGACCTAAATAGCTAGCAGAGGGAAATATAAGACCTGGCTCACCTCTAGAGAAATATTCCAAAGAAGACAGTAGCCCCCCACATATAATGACGGTGAGTTCAGATGAAACAACAAACGCAGCAGGAAAATAGTCTTAGCAAATTTGAGGTCCGCTTACTAGATAGCAGAAGACAGATAGTATACTTTCATGGTCAGCAGAAAAACACTAACAAAACACCATCCAGAGATTACCTTAAACTCTGGCATTAACTCATAACGCCAGAGTAGCAATCCCTGATCAACGAGAGCTTTCCAGACACAGTAACAAAACTTCAGCTGTGAACTGGAACAAATAGGCAAAACAAAACATGGACAAAAGTCCAACTTATCTAGAGTTGTCTAGAAGCAGGAACAAGCACTGAGAGGCATCAGATAACATTGTTGACCGGCAAGAAACCACCAGAGAAATGAGCTTAAATAGCGACACCCACTACTGATGGAATCAGGTGAAACAGGAAAGAGGATGACAAGTCCAATTCCACAAGCGGCCACCGGGGGAGCCCAGAATCCAAATTCACAACAGTACCCCCCCCTCAAGGAGGGGGCACCGAACCCTCACCAGATCCACCAGGGCGACCAGGATGAGCCCTATGGAAGGCACGAACAAGATCAGAAGCATGAACATCAGATGCATTGACCCAAGAATTATCCTCCTGGCCGTAACCCTTCCAGTTGACCAGATACTGGAGTTTCCGTCTGGAAACACGAGAGTCCAAAATTTTCTCCACAACGTACTCCAACTCACCCTCAACCAACACCGGAGCAGGAGGCTCAACAGAAGGTACAACAGGTACCTCATACCTGCGCAACAACGACCGATGAAAAACGTTATGAATGGAAAAGGACGCAGGGAGGTCCAAACGGAAAGAAACAGGATTAAGAATCTCCAATATTCTATAAGGGCCGATGAACCGAGGTTTAAACTTAGGAGAAGAGACCCTCATAGGGACAAAACGAGAAGACAGCCACACCAAATCTCCAACACAAAGCCGAGAACCAACACGACGATGACGGTTGGCAAAACGCTGAGTCTTCTCCTGTGACAACTTCAAATTGTCCATAACCTGCCCCCAGATGTGATGCAATCTCTCCACCACCGCATCCACTCCAGGACAATCCGAGGATTCCACCTGACCGGAGGAAAATCGAGGGTGAAACCCCGAATTACAGAAAAACGGGGACACCAAGGTGGAAGAACTGGCCCGATTATTGAGGGCGAACTCTGCCAATGGCAAAAAAGCAACCCAATCATCCTGGTCAGCAGAGACAAAACACCTCAGATATGTCTCAAGGGTCTGATTAGTCCGCTCGGTCTGGCCATTAGTCTGAGGGTGAAAAGCAGATGAAAAAGACAAATCTATGCCCATCCTAGCACAGAATGCCCGCCAAAATCTAGACACAAATTGGGTACCTCTGTCAGAAACAATATTCTCAGGAATACCGTGCAATCGGACAACATTCTGAAAAAACAGAGGAACCAACTCAGAAGAAGAAGGCAACTTGGGCAGAGGAACCAAATGGACCATTTTAGAGAAACGGTCACAGACCACCCAGATGACAGACATCTTCTGGGAAACAGGCAGATCTGAAATAAAATCCATCGAGATGTGTGTCCAAGGCCTCTTAGGAATAGGCAAGGGCAACAGCAGTCCGCTAGCCCGAGAACTACAAGACTTGGCCCGAGCACAAACGTCGCATGACTGCACAAAGACTCGCACATCTCGTGACAGAGAAGGCCACCAGAAGGATCTTGCCACCAAATCCCTGGTACCAAAAATTCCGGGATGACCTGCCAATGCAGAAGAATGTACCTCAGAGATGACTCTGCTGGTCCAATCATCCGGAACAAACAGTCTATCAGGCGGACAACGATCCGGTCTATCCGCCTGAAACTCTTGCAAGGACCGCCGCAGATCAGGAGAAACGGCCGGTCAAACTGTCATGATCTCTGCAGGCAGAGATCATAGCAAGCCTATAGGGGGACAAGCTCTCGGAAGATGGAACTATACTGACCATGAACTAAGCCTGCCGCGCAACTAGAAATAGCCAGGTAGCATTTCCTATTTATCGCTAGATGCCCAGCTCTGGCCTAAGACCTAAATAGCTAGCAGAGGGAAATATAAGACCTGGCTCACCTCTAGAGAAATATTCCAAAGAAGACAGTAGCCCCCCACATATAATGACGGTGAGTTCAGATGAAACAACAAACGCAGCAGGAAAATAGTCTTAGCAAATTTGAGGTCCGCTTACTAGATAGCAGAAGACAGATAGTATACTTTCATGGTCAGCAGAAAAACACTAACAAAACACCATCCAGAGATTACCTTAAACTCTGGCATTAACTCATAACGCCAGAGTAGCAATCCCTGATCAACGAGAGCTTTCCAGACACAGTAACAAAACTTCAGCTGTGAACTGGAACAAATAGGCAAAACAAAACATGGACAAAAGTCCAACTTATCTAGAGTTGTCTAGAAGCAGGAACAAGCACTGAGAGGCATCAGATAACATTGTTGACCGGCAAGAAACCACCAGAGAAATGAGCTTAAATAGCGACACCCACTACTGATGGAATCAGGTGAAACAGGAAAGAGGATGACAAGTCCAATTCCACAAGCGGCCACCGGGGGAGCCCAGAATCCAAATTCACAACACAGTTCTTCTTTGTTTGATGGCTTGTGACTATCCATCATCCTCTTCATTACATTCCAGAGGTTTTCAATGGGGTTCAGGTCTGGAGATTGGGCTGCCCATGACAGGGTTTTGATGTGGTGGTCTCTTATTTTTTTGCCAGAGCTGCATATCATAAATCTACCATAATGGGTGCTACTTCAAGGGGATTTTCCCACGAAAGTCATTTATCATTTAGTGATTTATAGATGATAAATATCTGATTGCTGAGTTACTACTCCAGGTACATGGTGGTAAGCTAGAAAGTAGCAGTGGTCAATCTCTTAAGCAAGAAGATGTAAAAAAAAGGTTTAATCTCTCAAGAACGACTGCAAATTTTAATAAGCAACAAATTGCAAATGTGCAGGTGTTTACAAGCACTATCTGATAATATCAGTGGGAACAGCCCTTTAATGTTGTTATAGGAACATTAGATTTCACTTAACTTCATTGTTAGGGTATGACATGATTGCTAAGTGGAGGGTCCAAGCATAGGTTTGCTGTGGGGCCCTAGAGATTCCAGCTATGACTCTTAGAGACTTGTTTGTCCGTTTGATATTTCACAAGTGGGTGGAAAAGGAAAATCCTTTTAGAAAAACAGACATTTGCTTAGAGCCTTAGGTTTTCCTATGAAGTCTTTAAATGCTAACGCGTGAAAGACAGGAAGTTCAATATCCGTCAATTATTAAGTACAGAGAACACTCATAATGCTTCTGTCTGGTCTCCAGAAATCTTCTTGTATTTATAGACAAGTGGTAATATTTAAAGTCATTCTGTAGAACCCGCATCTCACCACGTCGCCTGATGTCACTATTATATCAGAAGGATCATGTAATCTGGTCTCCCCATTTTCACCATCGTAATGTTCTGTACCCCCTGGGATGCGTATGGTCCACTTACACAGTTTTACACAAACACCCCTTGTCCACATGGGCACAGGGAGGCATGGGAAGTGAGAAATTGTGGCCCACGGAGCCGTGGGCATGGCACAACATTTGCTCACAACCCTGACAGGCTGAAAGGCCCCTTTCACTAGCACCAGTGAAACAGAGCCTTGCCAGCCTGGTAAGAATGCCACCAGTTCCTCATTGGATTTATGCCTGGTCCGTTAACGGATAATATCGGGCCAGAAACCAGCCCGGTAGCATGGAAACTTAAACCGAGAACACGGACGTGTGGATTCATGGATCAAGATAAAAGAGAAGCCCAGGGTTCAATTATATATTTAATCCCCTTAAAGGCACACTAAACAGAACACTATTGTCACAGATGTGTCAGAGGCTGCAGAACGTTGCACTGCATCTGTCTGCAAAAGGTCTCTGTAGTTTGCTTTGCAGAGGAGTGGCCACCTCCCCCAGTGCTCATGGCCACACCTGGACCTGAGTGTTGGTATACTTTCTGCTTGCTGCTTGCAAGAGTGGGTGATATTTTCTATTTGCATTTCCCTATTGAGGCTTGGAGCTGTAGCTTTTTGGAGTGTGGAGGATGTTGGTGTTTCTCTCTGAGTTTTCTCAAGCTAAATGTTCCCTTGCTTTATTTGTCTATCCCAGTTGTCTTTAGTGGTAGTGAGGATTGACTAGCAATCATCTTGTCCTTTCCATTGCAGGGCTTATCACCAGGTCAGGCAGGGATTAGGTATCCTGCTCGGCGATAGGTGCAGAACCTATATAGGGATGATAGGACAGACAGGGTGACGTTAGATCTGTCCAGGGGTCTCCACTCCCCACTTCCCTAGTGTTTGGTTCACTTTCCCTTATCCCTTTGTGTTGCACTTAGTCTGACCTACACTGTGCATGACAACTATATACACAATGGTTATACATATACAATGGTCAGATATGCAAATACAGGCGGTAATACAAAAAGTATAAGCAGATTAATCATGTCAGCTACTGGTTTGATGTTTGGCCATGTGAGCTGGACCACATGGAGGGTGTGGGGTGCCAATTGTTTCCAGTTCCGTCCAACATGTTACTCAACAGGAACCCCCCTCAGAAGTGAACAGCAAACAAAACAAAAAGAGCAAGCACATGGCCTTATACACGCATTTAACACCTTGGTCAGTCACTCCATTTTCATAAATCCTGACTTCCCTGGGGTTTTGTAGATAAAACTCAAAAACCTATGAATAATTATAACTTCCCAACGGAAAGTCATAGGGCGGTGGTTTTGGCGCCATCAGATCCGGCTGAGCCCCCATAACGCTTGGAGACCAAACATGGCTTTGCTATCTGGCTTCTAGTAGCCATTCTGCGTATCCTCCTACTCTGGCTGCTAGAACGGATAAAGACTCTGGCAGGCGTTCGGCCCATTCCAGATATATTGAAAATGTAACCGTATACTCCATAATCTCCTTTTGAAATTCTGACTAGGGAATTTGAATTAAACAGTTATACAGGTTGGATCCCAGGGGCTAATCCTGTCATGAGATCCTTGGTACAAACTAAATTGGATATGATACAGTTGATGGGCATGACATTAAATTGACCCTCCCATATTCTTCACAGTCATTATAATATAATGAATGTCAAGACTGTACAAAATGTAGTGTTGCCAGAAAGACTACTAAATTCTGTTTTAACAGTTCTTAAGATTAACATTAACATTTTGAACCCCCATAGACTTTAGTGTTCAAGTCAACCCTCCCCCCATGCTTTGTCATTTTTATTAAGCAAAGCATAATAAATAAGTTTAGTGCTAGTGTAGTAAAATAATTACATAAAAATGTAATAAAAAATAATACATAAAAAATACAACAATGTTCGCATTTTTAATTTTTTAAATTTTTGTTGGATTTCAGTAGAAAGAAAAAAGAAAGGAATCAAAAAAGCAAACTATAATTTCAACAGTATTTTCAAATTACAATATACAGTATTTTCTTGGGGAATAAGAAGTTCAATACTGGACTGGTGGAAGGAGCCCGAAGAGCTCTAATACTAAGAGTTGGAGAGGGCCGCAAAATGCCTGTCGGGCCCCCGGCCTGCCAACATGCTGTATTCTACTAGTTCACAGCTTATTCGGAAGTTTCAGAGCTGCCTGTAAAACCAGGCATTGGATAATAGGCCGACGGGTCAGGCCGCAACTAAGGAGAAGAGGAAGCTTCCTAATTAAAATGTGAACACTGAATACAATCAGCAGTGTGCGTGTTCACACGGGTATTTTGGAGGCAGGAAAACACGAGTTCTTCTAAAGGAATCCACTTTAGGAACCATTGCATTTTTTTTGTCTTTTTCTAGAAGAGAATTTTCAAGCACAATTTTTTTTCAGTGTTAAGGTCTGTGCACACATTGCAGTTTTGTTGCATTTTTTTTTTCTGGGCAGATTTGTCACGTAACCTGAAAGATTTCTTTGTGCCAGCAAAGTGAAGGCGATTCCTGAAGTCTCATGCGCACCTTGCTTTCTTTTTTCTTGCAGATCTATTTCAGCAATTTTGCAGCATATTTTTCCCATACTAATGAGGGGGGGGGAAATCTGCACTAAAAAGTGCATGTAAAAAAGGCAACAAAAACATGCAGCGTTTTTCCTGCCAAAAGATACAAATACTTACTGTGTGCATTTACCCTTACGTAGCCTTTTGACTTCACGGTGTCAAGCTTGGAGCAGAATCCATCTTAAAGAAGTTATTTCTTTTTTTTCCCCAAGATGAGGTTTCCAAAATCTTTTTAGAAAAAAATGCTCAAAAAACTCGCCGTATGAACTGCAGAGTGAATTTTCCATTGAAATGAATAGTAAGAGTTTTCAGAGAGAGCTTGAAGTAATATTAAAACTTGTGAACATACCCATAAGGTATTACACACATATTACACAACGGGTTTTTTACATTGATTTCAAAAAGCATCGACTCTAAAATCTACATGAAAATCAGCTTCAACTACTCTTTCGGTGCTCTTTGATTTGGATTTTGGAGTGGATCTGCTCCAAAATCCACATGAAAACACCCAGTGTGAACATACTCTAAAGGGATTGTCCACACTGAGTTTTTAACACAGATTTTGGGCAGATTTCAAATACTCTTTTTTATGTCAATTGTGAAGAGGATATACTTAAAAAGCCACATTAATAAACTCCATGCGAACATCAGTATTTGATTTGGGATTTTGAAGTGCTTCACCGTAAAGTCTCCCTAGCTGAAAAAAATACTAAAAAGAGGGAATAGATTATACTTTTTTCTTGGTAGGTTAGGCTCAGTGTTGGACTGGAGTTGCGAAGGCCCACCAATGACATTAGATCTAGTGGCCACATGTTCAGCTATGTGCTTCTCTATAATAAACAGGTTAGCTTATTTAATGAATGATTAGATGATGCTTTTTTTCTAAAAATATTGAATCAAGTTATTTAGCACTGCTCATTAGCACTAATTCAGAGAGGCCCACCGGAGAATTTACCTGCTTTCTGGAGTGCCAGTCCGAATATGACATGTAGAATCGACTTTGAGCATAAAACACCTGTTGGGATTATGGGACCTTTTAAAACAACTCAGAAATTGGGCTGAACCGGTACTTTGAGCACATTACAAAGATTTATATGGAATCACATACTGACGTATGGTCTTAAAAATGTGCTCCATTACATTTATTAGGTCTTCAGAGCAATACATCTTATCCCACGTTCATGTGCACATATGTCATTTCTTTTCTTCGCAGCAAAATTGCAATAGCCCAGCACAAGAAATGTTAATGTCATTTGATCCCTGTAACCATGTCTAATAACGAAATCCCCCTTACGTAGGCAGCAGAGAAACTACCTACACCCAGGAGAATTCAACGGGAACATTTAATCACTGTCCCAACTCTTGTGGGTGGGTGAAGTCAGTTAAACCGTCTGCAATAATATGGCAGGAACAGCTGACACAAGTCGAGAGCCGAGAGACTACAGTAGGTTCTATGTCTATTCTTACTAAACAAGTCTGCAATCTCCTCTGTTACTCCGCTGGGCACTACACAGAATGTGGGACACTTCTAACCCTTTTTTGAATTAGCATGAAGACAAGTCTTATTGGAAACACTTGGGGGCCAAGTCACTGAGCATTTGGGGGAAGTTATGATTCGACTTCTGGGATAGAGTACAGCAATACTGCAGCCAGGACCTGTCTACAGCAACCATCATCACTGCATATAAAGAAATGAGAGCATCTGTGCTCACTGATTGGCTGCAGCACAAAAAATCGGATTGCACTTGGCGCAGTGTTATTATTATTATTGGACAGCTTACATCTGCGATTGTTTTCTCATGCTGTGAATGGCTGCGAGTATCGGATCGCATGTACCCATACAAGTCTATGGGTGCGCGTGAAACATCGCACTGCACTCGGATGTCACCTTAGTGCAGTGCGATTCCTGCGGACGCCGACAATGGAGGAGATGGAGGAATTACTTTCTCTGTCTCCTCCGCACCTGTGCTGCGATTTTATCATGTGAGAGGATTGCAGCGTAAAGCAATGACACTAAGATCACACTCGCTGCAGAATAGGAGCCCGAGTGTCATTAGCATATCACATCCGATGCCATACGTTAGTGTGACTCCGGCCTAATACCGGTACCGAAAAAAACACCATCCATGTGCTCTATGTGTTTACACGGACACTTAGACTTGTATTGGCTGTCATATACTGACCACCGGGCTCAGCCACTGCCTTCATCGACCAATTCTCCACCTTGCTTCTTCACTTTCTCTCTGCTGGCCTCCCCACCATCATCATGGGTGACTTTAATATCCCTACTGACACCCGCCAGCCTGCAGCCTCCAAGCTTCTGTACCTTACTTCATCCTTTGGACTCTCAGTGGTTCTCAACAGCCACCCACACAGACGGACATACACTAGACCTCATTTTCACCCGCCTCTGCTCCTTATCTAATCTCACAACCTCTTCCATCCCCCTATCTCACCACCATCTATTCACCTTCTCAATCTTGTCCTCCTCACCCGCCCTCCATGTCCAGCCATTACCACATCCTAGCAGAAACCTCGCACACCTAGACATTCACAGACTCTCAGACTCTCTTCTACCCCTGTCCTCCATATCTTCACTCCACGACATGGACAGCGCCACTGCTTTCTATAACTCCACCCTCACATCAGCCATAGACTCAGTGGCCCCTCTCATTCATGGCAAAGTGCGACAAATCAATAGGCTACCCTGGCATAACAATCTCACCAAAAAACTTCGACAAGCATCCAGGGTCGCTGAGCGGCGTTGGAAGAAAACATGCCTGCCAGACGACTTCACTGCTTTCAAATAAGCTACACTTGCTTTCATATTAGCCCTCACCTCTGCTAAACAGACCTATTTCACAAACCTTGTATCTTCATTATCCTACAATCCAAAACAACTGTTCAGCACATTTAACTTTCTCCTCCGCCCTCCACTGCCACCTCCAACTCCCCTCATCTCTTCCGAGGACTTTGACACCAACTTCAAAAACAAGATCGACCAAACAAGGCAAATGTTTACTGTTCCACCACCCCAACCACTCCATATACCCTCCATATACCAGACCTCTGCCCTTCCCTAATAACTTCCCTCTCCAACATCACTGAAGGAGAGCTTACTCACCTCCTTTCCAAATCACACCTCACCACCTGTGCACTTGACCCCATCCCTTCTCACCTGCTCCCCAACCTCACTAACACACTCATTCCAGACCTAACTCATCTCTTCAACCTATCACTATATTCTGGTACCTTCCCCTCTGCCTTCCAATATGCCACTATCACACCCATCCTCAAAATAACTAACCTTGACCTAACTGCTATGCCCAGCTATCGCCCCATATCACTGCTTCCATTTGCTTCAAAACTCCTTGAGCAGCATGTCCATGCTGAACTTTCCTCCCACCTCTCATCTCTCTCCTTGACAACCTCCAATCTGGCTTCCGCCCCAACCACTCCACTGAAATTGCCCTGACAAAAATTACTAATGACTTACTCATAGCCAATGCTAACAGACAGTTCTCCATCCTCCTACTTCTCGACCTGTCCTCTGCCTTCGACACAGTCGACCACTGCCTACTGCTACAGATTCTTTCTTCCCTTGGCATCAAAGACCTTGCCCTGTGGTGGATTGCCTCATACCTTTCCGACCGCACATTTAGCGTTTCCCACTTCCACACTGCCTCCTCATCCCGCCCTCTCTCTGTTGGAGTCCCTCAAGGCTCTGTCCTAGGGCCCCTACTTTTTTCCATCTATACCCTTGGCCTAGGACAACTCATAAAGTCCCATGGCTTCCAGTACCACCTGTATGCGGACGACACTCAGATCTACCTCTCTGGCCCAGATGTCACCTCTCTGCTGTCCAGAAACCCCGAGTGTCTGTCAGTCATAGCCTCCTTTTTCACCTCTCGCTTCCTAAAACTCAATGTAGACAAAACCGAATTCATCATCTTTCCCCCATCTCATGTATCCCTCTTACCTGATCTATCTATTATGGTAAACGGCATCATGCTCTCTCCCGCACCTGAAATCCGCTGCCTCGGAGTAACTCTCGATTCTGCCCTGTCCTTCAAACCACACGTCCAAACTCTTGCCACCTCCTGTCGCCTCCAACTCAAAAATATTTCCAGAATCCGTCCTTTTCTCAGCCCTCACACTACATGAACTCTTGTGCATGCCCTCATCATCTCCCGCCTCGATTACTGCAACACCCTCCTCTGTGGCCTCCCCGCTAACTCTCTTGCACCGCTCCTGTCTACTAACACTGATCTACAAAAGCCATCCGCAACCTGTCCCCTCCCTATATCTCTGAACTAATATCCCAATATCTTCCCTCATGTAAACTCCGATCCTCCCAAGACCTCCTATTCTCCTTTACACTTATTCGTTCCTCACACAACCGCCTCCAAGATTTCTCCCGAATATCCCCCATCCTCTGGAATTCCACGCCTCAACACATCCGATTATCCACCACCCTCGGATCCTTCAGACGGAAACAGAAAACCCATCTCTTCACGAAAGTCTACAGCCTGCAATAACCATTCTGCCGCCTCACCACCACCTGAGCTGCTGCCTCACCACCACCCGAGCTGCCGCCTCACCACCACCCGAGCTGCCGCACCCACAACCTTCTGTCTCTTCCCCGTTATCCCATAGAATGTAACTCCACAAGGACAGGGTCCGCTCCCCTCTGTACCAGTCTGTCATTGTAAATTTGTGCAAAAGATATCTGTAACTCTGTACGTAACCTCTTTCTCATGTACAGCACCATGGAATTAATGGTGCTATATAAATAAATAATAATAATAATAATAATAATAATAATAATAATTGGCACTTGTCAGCCATGCTTCCAGAAAAAGTTAAACATGTCTTCTTTACATGTTATTTACATGGATACGTGAGCAGCGCCATAGTTTATAATTGGGATGTGTGATATCTGTGAAAAGAAATGGATGCTACACGTACTGGAAACATGTATGTGTGAAAGGGGACTTAAGCTTCATTTGGAGTATGTGCCGAAAAAGCTTCCAGTGGATACATTACATATATAGGACCTGATTCATCATTTATGGTACTCCAAACATTATAACAGACTTCCCCCGGAACTCTGAACATTGCAACAGACATCTTCCTGCAACTCTAAACATTGCAACAGATTTCCCCAGAACACCGAACATTGCAACAGACTTCCCCCGGAACTCAAAATATTGCAACAGACTTCCCCTGGATCTCTAATCTGGAACTCTAATCATTGCAACAGACTTCCCCCAGATCTCTAATCACGAATTCTAATCATTGCAACAGACTTCCCCCAGAACTCCGAACATTGCAACAGATTTTCCCCGAAACTGTAATCAGGAACAGACATCAGACAGCAACAGACATTTCCTGTAACTCTAAACATTGCAACAGATTTCCCCAGAACGCCGAACATTGCAACAGATTTCCCCGAACTCCAAACATTGCAACAGATTTTCCTGGAACGATGAACATTGCAACAGATTTCCCTGGAACGCCAAACATTGCAACAGACTTACCCCATAACTCTAAACATTGCAACAGACTTCCGCCGAAACTCTAAACATTGCAACAGACTTCCCCCTGTAAGGCTGCAGTAGCATCGCACGCAGTGAAGAGGCAGTGACCCACAAAGTTCAAACACAAAAGTATCTTTAATGTGTTACTTTACACATAAAAGGTGCATAGCATTTTTAGTACACAACATCAAAGTTCATTACACATAGCTGCATCTTGTCTCAGTGCCTGTTTCATAGCACTACACACCATTAGGCTTTAGATTGCAGTCCATAAACAGGTCAGACTTCCCTTGTCCAGTTTCCCTGGGCCATTTATAAAGTCTCCAAACACACAGCTTTACATATTGCAGACACTACACATGCCAGCCTTCCTCTGACTAGTTCTCATGGGTGTCCTGCATCGCTGTTTCACAGACTCTTTACTCACACAGCCCAGGATATCATCCGGATAGCAGCCGGGCACCATATCCACCTGTTTGCAATCGTTACACATGCTAGTCCTCTTTTGGGCACAGGACATCCACCTTCGGGCACAGGACTGTTCACATCCGTCTCTTTCGGGCACAGGACATCAACCTCCGGGCACAGAACTGTCCACATCCGAGACCAGTCACCATGGACGACTTGCATTGTTGCGTACGCTGTGGGTGCCAGGCTATTCAGCTGCCCTGGGTGCTGGCTCCGCTGGCCTGTGCCTCCATGCACTGAGCCAGCGCTCTGCGGGCCTCTGCTCTGGTCACCAGCACACACCAGACTGACACTGACGTGCTCCTCACACATGACATGTGACACCTGACACACCTATACCCCTTACTGCAGGGCTTTTATCACACAAACCCGTGGCCTTCAGCCACATGGAAAACCTGGACTGGAAATCCATGACTCTCATGCACACCTATGGACTTCATCCATCTTCAAGCACAACCTGGGGAGAACACACAGCGACCCCTATTAGTGACACAAGTCACTGCCTCACATTGCAATCACAGCTACACCTGCAACTGCCATGCACACCTATGGCCTTCATATGCCGATGTGTGCATTCTGGAGAGCACAAACAAACAGCACCCCCTAGCTGTAACAGGGGTCACTGCCTCACACCCCTTAATGCTAAACATTGCAACAGACTTTCCACGAAACTAAACATTGCAACAGATTCCCCCGGAACTCTGAACATTGCAACAGATTCCCTCGGATCTCTAAACATTGCAACAGATATCCCCCGGAACTCTAAACATTGCAATAGATTCCCCTGGAACTCCGAACATTGCAACAGACTTTTAGTGAAAGTCAGTGTGTGACATTTAGAACCGCACAGCAGTTGTCAGGTACGAGCGCCAAACATTTAAGTTCGGGTCTACTCATCTTCTCCCTAGAGCCAAGTTCTTCAAATGCACATGGTTCATGAATTTTGCTTACGTCAAAAAATGCTCTTTATTTTTGCCCTTAAAGAGAGTATTTACCCTCACTTTACGCTCAGTTTCTGTTCCAAAAAGACTTTGTGTGCCCATAGCCTGTTTCTGCTCCACAAAACAACTTCTTAAAAACAACTTTTTCATTTCAAAACTGCTTCATGAAAAAAAAATCCTCCAAAAACCGCCTGGAGAAGGAAGCGCTGCCTACTAGAAATTTTTGTTTTTGTTTTTGACCCACTAAAAAAAAAAAAAACTGTGCGTGCACATACCCAAAGGCTATGTAAACTGGGAGTTTTTTCAAGAAGGAGCAGAAACTAAACAGAAACTCTCCGAATCTTACAACTCCTCAAAAACTTTGAATTCCTGCTCACTTTCTGCTCCAAAACTCAAAAAAGACTGTGCGTAGACAGCCTAAGCATTCAAGACACATATTTCTCCAATCTGATTTTTTCTGCAGATGCTGATATCAATATGTCATTGAAAGAGGACACTTTTTCATTAGGGCATTTATAAAAAAAAAAAAAAAAAAAAAGCCATGACATCCCTCAACACAACTAATGGCCACCTCTGTATTGACTAAAGAACTTTTAAAAGTTCTAATAGGTTACGGATTAAGAGACCATACAAGATATGTAAAATATGTGGTGACAACACTCACTACGGTAATCCCTGTGGGCTCGTTAGTAGCGCTGGGTTAATTAACCTGGTAACCTTCTAGAAGCTTCTTGCGTGTTTGTTGATGCATCATGTGAGCCCTCTAATGTGTCGCACGCTGATCTCTTCCTTCCTACAGTTGACATTTTTTGGAACCCATCTTACTGGTTACCGTTGAAAGAAATTTAAGCTGCTTTTTAATCCAGTTTCACATGTCCAGAACATTGACGGTTTGGGTTCGCGCACATGAACGATTTTCCCAGACGAGTGCAATCCATGGTTTTCACGATTAGCATTCGTACTTATGATATTCTATGGGGCCATGCACGTCCGATTTTTATCCGAGTTTCGGATCAAAATCAGCAATTCAAGTCTAAGAGTCTGTAAGACAAAATCGCACCATACTTGGATGACATCTGAGGAAAACTGATGCCATTGGAAAGATGTGAATAAAAAAAATCTTGTGACCCTACCCTTAGAGTGCTGACTGAGATGTCCAGACCGGCAAATTGTCTGCTGACCCAAACTCAACAGCCTCATAGCCATACATGAAGCTATTGAAGTCAAGACAGAAAATCACTATCTGTACCATGTGTCAAAAATTGGAAACATACTTTTTTTATTTGTGAATGAGAAAAACGAAGGCCAAACTTATGATAAAAATGAACATATGGATCAAAAATGGATGAATGTCAGATCCAGTGCACTGATAAAAATAGTCCGTTTTTTTCTCATCTCTGAAAAAAAGAGGGCTGTCTGAATCAGGCTTTAGTTTGGGCCTAATCTTCTCAGCTCTGTTGTCCTTGTTGTCTACCCAACGGAGCCCCCAATAGGGTGAGGAGGCAATAAATGCTCTTTGGCTTAGGTGGCATGGTATATTTTACCTTAAAGAGGATATCCACGACCTTAAAAAAGGAATGTAGTTGCTAACAGAGACAACTACCTGTCTGTTGTACCCAGTGCTGGTTATTGACCGCTCCTGCCAGAGATTCAGCTGCTCTCTGTTAAAAAAGTAGCAGTTTCTCTTCCTGTTGACAGGCGGGTATACTGGTGTCATGCTGATTGACAGTTGTTTATCTGCTGCCTAATTGGGGAAGCCGGCTGTCAATCAGCATGACACTGTAGTCCCGCCCTGTCAACAGAAAGAGGTACTGCTGCTCTGTTGACAAGGATCAACTGAATCTCTGGCAGGAGCAGTCAATGACCGACGCCAGGTACAACAGATAGGTAGTTGCCTCTGTTAGCAACTACATGCCTTTTTTTAAGGTCGTTGATATCCCCTTTAATGATCAGCTCCTTAGTGGGTGCAATAGCATTTTAATTCATGTTGTATTAAGCTACGTTCCTACGATTATACTGGCAAAATTTTGGGGCCCCCTTGAGACTCCACCCAGGCAAAATCCCAGCTCTGTCTCCACCCCTCAAACCTTCCCCACTCCCACTGCCCACTTTTGGAAAAACTGCACTTCTGCACCACGTCCTCACCAATCACACTTTAACAGTTCCCATCGAACAGCATATCACATAAATAGCCATTAGCTGTTGTTTTGACCTAAAGATTTTTTAAGCCGCCACTACGATCAGGTAGACTCTTTTGGCAGGACCCTACTCTACTCTAACCTATTAAATATTTCTTAAAATATCCAATACTCTTTTAAGGTATATTTTCATTTATTTTTCATTAAGGGAATGTGACACATACATTTTTAAAATGACCAATAATAACACTTACAAAGAACAAATACCATCATACTATGGCCGGACCACATATTACCACTATAAAGTGACCGAATAATACCACATACAAGGAACAAATACCACCACAACATGACCAGACCACATATTATCACCACATAGTGACTGAATAATACCACATACAAGGGACAAGTACTGTCACACCATGACCAGATCACATATCACCACCACATAGTGACTGAATAATACCACATACAAGGGACAAGTACTGTCACACCATGACCAGATCACATATTACCACCACATAGTGACCGAATAATACCACATACAAGGGACAAATACCACCACAATTTCAAAAACACCTAACATAGAAAAATTAAGAAAAACATACCATACAGAAACAGCCTTACCAAATCCTGCCAGATGATAAATGCACTAGCAAGTTGCAGCAGGCCCCCACGATAAAGGCAGGGGCAGCACAGGTGCAAACTACTGATGGAATCAGCCACCCACACAACTTATGGAGGGGTTGGCTGCTGTAGAAAAAATGCACACTAGTGAGGCTTGAGTAGAACGTCAGTCACACAGGTATGTGTGATGCAAAATGTCTGGCTTATAGCTTATTAATGACTCCCATAATATTATCA
Source organism: Ranitomeya variabilis (assembly GCF_051348905.1). Lineage (NCBI taxonomy): Eukaryota > Metazoa > Chordata > Amphibia > Anura > Dendrobatidae > Ranitomeya > Ranitomeya variabilis. The sequence continues at coordinate 213,127,189 of NC_135233.1, read as the reverse complement.
GGCGGTCTTCCCAGCACTATATATATATATATATATATATATATATATATATATATATATATATATATATATATATATATATATATATATATATATATATATGTGCACCCCACAGGCTGCATCCTGCAAAAAATGATAAAAAAGTGCAATAAAGGATGGAAAAAAAATTATGCATATAATAATTACACTAAATGAGGTATTGGTTGATGTTTTTGTCAAAATAGATAAGCTTGCAACCCAGCGTCAAGGGTCCTCATACTTGCGATTCCAACCCTGTGGGGTGCATATATGCATATATATATATATATATATATATATATATATATATATATAATGTAACAAAACACTCCGGGATCGCCTTTGCTGGGGTCAAAGGTCACGTGGTTTGTGCATTAAACTCTGAGGCGACAGCAGGTTTCCAGGTAGACTGACCTCAGGTCAGGTTTATTAAAGTGAAAGCAAATACAGAAAACAAAGCATAAAAATAAATCCTTGCCTGTCCGGCACTTACTAAACAAACACGTTCCTATCTAACAACTGGGGGGCTTCTCCCACCCAGCAAACATAACACAGGTCATGAGCACAGCTCTTACTCACATTTGTCTCACACAGACAGGCATTCTGTGTGCCCCAGGCTGACACCTGAAACCTCCAGCTGGTCAGCCTTTATTCCTGCACTTATTAACCCCTCGGTATCCTGAAGATACTGAGCGGCCTAATTCACATAGGACAAATACCTGGGCGAGATATACCTGCCCCCGACTACCAGACCGACATGACTCTTACATATCCTCCCCCCCTGCTCAGACCACTCAGGTCGAGCAAGAATACTCTCGAAACAGTGTACTCGGGACAGGGCATCAGCGTTCCCCATCTGCACCCTGGGGCGGTGCTCCACCGTGAACGAGTAAGCCTGCAGAGCAAGGAACCACCGGGTTACCTGACTATTACGGTCCTTGTGGAGATACATCCACTTGAGAGGGGCATGGTCCGTGACCAGCCTAAACTTCCTACCTGCCAGGTAATATTTGAGGGAGTCGAGAGCCCATTTGATGGCTAGGCACTCTTTTTCAATCACGGCATACCTCTGCTCATGTACATTCAGTTTCCGACTGAGGTAGAGGACCGGGTGTTCGACTCCGTCCCTTACCTGGGAAAGTACAGCTCCGATACCAGTATCAGAAGCATCCGTTTGCACCACAAACTCGCTGCTGAAATCAGGAGTCACTAGTACGGGCTGAGAGCACAAAGCCCGTTTCAGACTGTGGAAGGCCTCTTCGGCCGCTGAAGTCCACTTTACCATGACGGAATCCTTCCCTTTGGTAAGATCCGTCAAGGGGGTAGCCATGGCCGCAAAGTTGGGTATGAACCGGCGATAATAGCCGGCAATGCCCAGGAAAGCTTGAACTTGTTTCTTGTTCACTGGTTGCGGCCAGCCCTGAATTTCCTGTATTTTGTCGATCTGGGGTTTAACCACTCCTCTGCCAATCACGTAGCCCAAGTATCGGGCTTCTTCAAGGCCGATGTGACATTTCTTAGGATTCGCCGTTAAGCCTGCGTCTCTCAGGTCATCAATCACCGCCTGTACCTTCCGGAGGTGAGCTTCCCAGTCCACGCTGTAAATTATGATGTCGTCTAGGTAGGCAGAGGCGTACTGCCTGTGGGGCCTCAAGACTCGATCCATCAATCTCTGGAACGTTGCTGGGGCTCCGTGAAGTCCAAACGGCATGTAGATATACTGGAACAGCCCTTCCGGTGTAGCAAATGCCGTCTTCTCTGTGGCCGCCTCGGCCAGAGGGATCTGCCAGTACCCCTTTGTTAGATCCAGGGTCGTAATATATCGGGCTTTACCCAGCCGATCGATCAACTCATCGACCCGGGGCATAGGGTAGGCATCAAATTTAGAAACCGCATTCAGTTTCCGAAAGTCATTGCAAAACCGTATAGAGCCATCCGGCTTAGGTATCAACACGATTGGACTGGACCAGGCGCTGTGCGACTCTTCAATGACTCCTAAGTCCAACATGGCCTTCACCTCCCGGGAGACGGCTTCACGGCGTGCTTCCGGAATCCGGTATGGCTTCACATGAACTGTGACACCAGGCTCTGTGACAATCTCATGTTTCACTAGCCTAGTCTGGCCAGGTTTTTCCGAGAAAAACTGTTGGTTCTGTAACAAAAACTGCTTAACCTCAGATTTTTGTCGTTCAGAGAGAGTCTCGGCAATCTGTACCTCCGGTATGGTAGGTGAGCAAACCGGATGGGGCAGATCCGCTGTTAGGGCAGCGCGGTCTTTCCAGGGTTTTATCAGATTCACATGATAAATCTGCTCTGGTTTTCTCTTACCAGGCTGGTGCACTTTATAGTTCACTTCTCCAACTCGTTCCATGACCTCAAAGGGGCCCTGCCATTTTGCCAGAAATTTACTATCCACCGTAGGGATTAGGACCAACACCCTATCCCCGGGTGCAAACGTACGGACCTTGGCGCCTCTATCATAACTTTGCCTCTGGGCTCCCTGGGCCTGTAACATATGTTCCCTAACAAGGGGCATGACAGCAGCAATCCGGTCCTGCATTTGCGTTACATGGTCTATCACCGTTTTAAAGGGAGTGACTTGACCTTCCCAGGTTTCTTTTGCGACGTCCAACAGTCCACGGGGACGACGGGCACATAATAGCTCGAAAGGCGAGAATCCTGTGGAAGACTGGGGAACTTCCCTAATGGCAAACAGCAAATAGGGTAACAAGTAATCCCAGTTCTTCCCATCTTTGTCTATCGCCTTCCGGAGCATCTGTTTTAAGGTTTTATTGAACCGCTCAACCAGGCCATCTGTTTGAGGGTGATAGACAGACGTACGCAACTGGTCTATTTGTAAGAGCCTGCAGAGCTCCTTCATCACCCTTGACATAAAGGGAGTCCCCTGGTCGGTGAGTATCTGTTTTGGAATTCCCACCCGACTAAACACTTGTACCAACTCTTTGGCGATCGTTTTGGTAGCAGTGTTACGCAAAGGGATGGCTTCGGGATAACGAGTGGCATAGTCCATGATGACGAGGATATGTTGATGCCCACGTGCGGACCGGGGAAGGGGCCCAACCAAATCCATCCCAATTCTCTCAAACGGGACCCCAATAATAGGGAGGGGTACCAAAGGGCTACGGAACCGAGGTTTAGGTGCCGAGATTTGGCACTCTGGACAGGACTCACAATAGTTACGCACATCATTGTGTATTCCGGGCCACACAAAACAATGCAATATCCTTTCTATGGTTTTTTGTACCCCCAGATGTCCCCCCATTATATGTCCGTGGGCCAGGTCCAGTACCTTCCGCCGATAAGGTTTGGGTACCACTAACTGTTGCACAGTGTCTTCCCCTTTTTTCTCTACCTGGTAGAGTAAATCATTCTCAAGAACCATGTACGGGTACGCTAGCCTAGTGTCAGGTTCCACGGGTACGCTATCTATCACTTTTACATTTTTCCTAGCCTGAGTCAGGGTAGGATCTTTCATTTGTTCGCTGTGGAAGTCATCCAACTGAACTCCCAAATCGGGTAGGCAGGGTGCTGGATGGCTGTCTGCCTCCGCCTCTCGCTGAGTTTCCTCAGTTTCCTCAGTTTCTCCCGCCATAACTGAGAAGGGGAACTGAAGGTTAGATTCAATAACCTCCCCAGCAACATCTTCCTGTGGGGTCTCGTCTAGGACCTCGGGACCTCCAGATGGCATGGGGGAAGATTCACGGTTACAGCTACCGTGAAGGAGCAACTGATTCTCCCACAACTGCCAGAAATGAGGAAAATCCATGCCCAGGATTATATCATGTAACAATGCGGGAACGAGTCCCACTTTGTGTTGCACAGACCCATAGGGAGTGGAGATACATATGACCGCTGTAGGATATGAGCAGGTGTCACCATGCACACACGTTACAGAGAATTTATCAGACGGACCTGATGGAAGTGCCACCAGACTGGCTTTCACCAGAGTCACCACACTTCCAGAGTCTAGCAATGCCACAACATTTTTCCCACCTACAGACAATTCACGCAGGTGTTTCGCTGCATCATTTTGACCCGCATTCACACCCACTAGCCGTGTAACCAAAGACATGCGTTTCTTAGAGTCCGTAACGTCGCACTGCATGGGTTCAGTGGTAACAGGACAGTTCGCAGAAACATGGCCCTTCTCATGGCAACGGAAACACCTAACAGGCCCCCTATTGAAACCAGAGTCTGACACCCTTGATCTCGGGGTGCGAGCAGTCCAGTGTTCCTCCCCCACAGGTTTGGGCAATTTTCCTTCCCCCGCAGTCCCTGGAACAGTCTTACCGGTTCCACGAGGAGGAGGCACAGTTCGGGTAGTAGCGGTATCATCAGGTAGTCCTTCCGCCACGGAATAACGCTCCACCAAGTCCACCAAGTCCACCAATTGATCCGCTGTCGCGGGATTTCCTTGGCTCACCCACTTTTTCAGCGCCGGTGGTAGTACTCTCAGGTACTTGTCCAGAACGATCCGCTGGATTATCTCCGGAGTTGTCAGTACCTCGGGTTGCAGCCATTTCTTTATCAAGTAGATCAGGTCGAACATCTGCGACCGCGGCGGTTTATCTGGCTGATAGGTCCACTGATGTGTTGTGAATTTGGATTCTGGGCTCCCCCGGTGGCCGCTTGTGGAATTGGACTTGTCATCCTCTTTCCTGTTTCACCTGATTCCATCAGTAGTGGGTGTCGCTATTTAAGCTCATTTCTCTGGTGGTTTCTTGCCGGTCAACAATGTTATCTGATGCCTCTCAGTGCTTGTTCCTGCTTCTGACAACTACTAGATAAGTTGGACTTTTGTCCATGTTTTGTTTTGCCTATTTGTTCCAGTTCACAGCTGAAGTTTTGTTACTGTGTCTGGAAAGCTCTCGTGGATCAGGGATTGCTACTCTGGCGTTATGAGTTAATGCCAGAGTTTAAGGTAATCTCTGGATGGTGTTTTGTTAGTGTTTTTCTGCTGACCATGAAAGTATACTATCTGTCTTCTGCTATCTAGTAAGCGGACCTCAAATTTGCTAAGACTATTTTCCTGCTGCGTTTGTTGTTTCATCTGAACTCACCGTCATTATATGTGGGGGGCTACTGTCTTCTTGGGAATATTTCTCTAGAGGTGAGCCAGGTCTTATATTTCCCTCTGCTAGCTATTTAGGTCTTAGGCCAGAGCTGGGCATCTAGCGATAAATAGGAAATGCTACCTGGCTATTTCTAGTTGCGCGGCAGGCTTAGTTCATGGTCAGTATAGTTCCATCTTCCGAGAGCTTGTCCCTCTATAGGCTTGCTATGATCTCTGCCTGCAGAGATCATGACAGTTTGACCGGCCAATAAAGTGTTAAAGACCCAGGTTGAGAAAGGAGAGTGATAAGAAGTCTGCTGGAATTTTTTTTTTTTTTTTTTTCCTCCAGTCTGCCTTGCTGCAGTCTTTTTTCTCTCCCTCCTCCTAATCTCTGTATGCTCTGTGTGCACCTGACAATAATGGATCTCCAGAGTGTAACTGCGGGTTTGAATAATCTCATCACGAAAGTACAAAATTTACAAGATTTTGTGGTACATGCTCCGGTATCTGAGCCGAGAATTCCTTTGCCGGAGTTCTTCACAGGGAATAGAGCTAGCTTCCAGAATTTCCGAAATAATTGTAAGCTTTATTTGTCCCTGAAGTCTCGTTTAGCTGGAGACCCTGCTCAGCAGGTTAGGATTGTGATTTCCTTGCTCAGGGGTGACCCTCAAGATTGGGCCTTCTCATTGCCAGCAGGGGATCCTGCGTTACGCGATGTGGATGCGTTTTTTCTGGCCTTGGGCTTGCTTTATGAGGAACCTCATTTGGAACTTCAGGCAGAAAAAACTTTGATGGCACTATCTCAGGGGCAAGACGAAGCTGAAGTTTTCTGCCAAAAATTCCGTAAATGGTCTGTGCTTACTCAGTGGAATGAGTGCGCCTTGGCGGCAACTTTCAGAGAAGGTCTCTCTGATGCCGTTAAGGATGTTATGGTGGGGTTCCCTTTGCCTGCAGGTCTGAATGAGTCCATGACAATGGCTATTCAGATTGATAGGCGTCTGCGGGAGCGCAAACCGGTGCACCATCTGGCGGTGTCTATGGAAAAGACGCCAGAAAGTATGCAGTGTGATAGAATTCTGTCCAGGAGCGAGCGACAGAATTTTAGACGGAAGAATGGATTGTGTTTCTATTGTGGGGATTCTACTCATGTTATATCGGCATGCTCTAGGCGTACAAAGAAGCTTGATAAGTCTGTTTCCATTGGCACCATTCAGTCTAAGTTTATTTTGTCTGTAACCCTGATTTGCTCTTTGTCATCCATTGCCACGGACGCCTATGTTGACTCTGGCGCCGCTCTGAGTCTTATGGATTGGTCCTTTGCCAATCGTTGTGGTTTTGATTTAGAGCCTTTGGAGACTCTTATTCCTCTGAAGGGGATTGACTCCACCCCATTGGCTAATAATAAACCACAATACTGGACACAAGTAACCATGCGTATCAATCCGGATCACCAGGACATTATTCGTTTCCTGGTACTGTATAATTTACATGACGATGTGGTACTGGGATTGCCATGGTTGCAGTCTCACAACCCAGTCTTGGACTGGAGAGCAATGTCTGTGTTGAGCTGGGGATGTAAGGGTATTCATGGGGACGTACCTTTGGTTTCTATTTCGTCGTCCATTCCCTCTGAAGTCCCTGAGTTCCTTTCTGATTATCAAGACGTCTTTGACGAACCCAAGCTTGGGTCGTTACCTCCGCACCGTGAGTGCGATTGTGCCATAGATTTGATACCGGGTTGTAAATATCCAAAGGGTCGTTTGTTTAATTTGTCTGTGCCGGAACATGCTGCTATGCGGGAATATATAAAGGAGTCTTTGGAAAAGGGACATATTCGTCCATCTTCTTCTCCCTTGGGAGCTGGGTTTTTCTTTGTCTCAAAAAAAGACGGCTCTTTGAGACCATGTATTGATTATCGGCTTCTGAATAAGATCACTGTTAAGTATCAATACCCATTGCCATTGCTTACTGATTTGTTTGCTCGTATAGAGGGGGCTAAGTGGTTCTCTAAAATTGATCTTCGTGGGGCGTATAATTTGGTGCGGATCAGGCAGGGGGATGAGTGGAAGACCGCATTTAATACGCCCGAGGGCCACTTTGAGTATTTGGTCATGCCTTTTGGTCTTTCTAATGCCCCTTCAGTTTTCCAGTCTTTTATGCATGATATTTTCCGCGATTTTCTGGATAAATTTGTGATAATATATCTGGATGATATTCTGATTTTTTCTGATGACTGGGACTCTCATGTCCAGCAGGTCAGGAGAGTTTTTCAGGTTCTGCGGTCTAATTCTTTATGTGTGAAGGGGTCTAAGTGCGTTTTTGGAGTCCAGAAAATTTCCTTTTTGGGGTATATTTTTTCTCCCTCTTCCATTGAGATGGATCCCGTCAAGGTGCAAGCTATTTGTGACTGGACTCAGCCCTCCTCTCTTAAGGGTCTTCAGAGATTTTTGGGCTTTGCCAACTTTTACCGCCGATTTATTGCTGGTTTTTCGGATGTCGTTAAACCACTGACTGATTTGACCAGACAAGGCGCTGATGTTGCTAATTGGTCCCCTCATGCTGTAGAGGCCTTTCAGGAGCTTAAGCGCCGTTTTGCCTCTGCCCCTGTGTTGCGTCAGCCTGATGTGAATCTGCCTTTTCAGGTTGAGGTTGACGCTTCGGAGATCGGAGCTGGGGCAGTGTTGTCGCAGAAAGGTTCCGACTGCTCCGTCATTAGGCCTTGTGCTTTCTTTTCTCGCAAATTTTCGCCCGCAGAGCGGAATTATGATGTTGGGAATCGGGAGCTTTTGGCCATGAAGTGGGCGTTTGAGGAGTGGCGCCATTGGCTCGAGGGGGCTAGGCATCAGGTGGTGGTATTGACTGACCACAAAAATTTGATTTATCTTGAGACTGCCAGACGCCTGAATCCTAGACAGGCGCGCTGGTCTTTATTTTTTTCTCGCTTTAATTTTGTGGTGTCATACCTACCGGGTTCTAAGAATGTTAAGGCAGATGCCCTTTCTAGGAGTTTTGACCCGGACTCTCCTGGTAATTCTGAACCCACAGGTATCCTTAGGGAGGGAGTAATTTTGTCGGCCGTTTCTCCTGATCTGCGGCGGTCCTTGCAAGAGTTTCAGGCGGATAGACCGGATCGTTGTCCGCCTGATAGACTGTTTGTTCCGGATGATTGGACCAGCAGAGTCATCTCTGAGGTACATTCTTCTGCATTGGCAGGTCATCCCGGAATTTTTGGTACCAGGGATTTGGTGGCAAGATCCTTCTGGTGGCCTTCTCTGTCACGAGATGTGCGAGTCTTTGTGCAGTCATGTGACGTTTGTGCTCGGGCCAAGTCTTGTAGTTCTCGGGCTAGCGGACTGCTGTTGCCCTTGCCTATTCCTAAGAGGCCTTGGACACACATCTCGATGGATTTTATTTCAGATCTGCCTGTTTCCCAGAAGATGTCTGTCATCTGGGTGGTCTGTGACCGTTTCTCTAAAATGGTCCATTTGGTTCCTCTGCCCAAGTTGCCTTCTTCTTCTGAGTTGGTTCCTCTGTTTTTTCAGAATGTTGTCCGATTGCACGGTATTCCTGAGAATATTGTTTCTGACAGAGGTACCCAATTTGTGTCTAGATTTTGGCGGGCATTCTGTGCTAGGATGGGCATAGATTTGTCTTTTTCATCTGCTTTTCACCCTTAGACTAATGGCCAGACCGAGCGGACTAATCAGACCCTTGAGACATATCTGAGGTGTTTTGTCTCTGCTGACCAGGATGATTGGGTTGCTTTTTTGCCATTGGCAGAGTTCGCCCTCAATAATCGGGCCAGTTCTTCCACCTTGGTGTCCCCGTTTTTCTGTAATTCGGGGTTTCATCCTCGATTTTCCTCCGGTCAGGTGGAATCCTCGGATTGTCCTGGAGTGGATGCGGTGGTGGAGAGATTGCATCACATCTGGGGGCAGGTTATGGACAATTTGAAGTTGTCCCAGGAGAAGACTCAGCGTTTTGCCAACCGTCATCGTCGTGTTGGTTCTCGGCTTTGTGTTGGAGATTTAGTGTGGTTGTCTTCTCGTTTTGTCCCTATGAGGGTCTCTTCTCCTAAGTTTAAACCTCGGTTCATCGGCCCTTATAGAATATTGGAGATCCTTAATCCTGTTTCTTTCCGTTTGGACCTCCCTGCGTCCTTTTCCATTCATAACGTTTTTCATCGGTCGTTATTGCGCAGGTATGAGGTACCTGTTGTACCTTCAGTTGAGCCTCCTGCTCCGGTGTTGGTTGAGGGTGAGTTGGAGTACGTTGTGGAGAAAATTTTGGACTCTCGTGTTTCCAGACGGAAACTCCAGTATCTGGTCAACTGGAAGGGTTACGGCCAGGAGGATAATTCTTGGGTCAATGCATCTGATGTTCATGCTTCTGATCTTGTTCGTGCCTTCCATAGGGCTCATCCTGGTCGCCCTGGTGGATCTGGTGAGGGTTCGGTGCCCCCTCCTTGAGGGGGGGGTACTGTTGTGAATTTGGATTCTGGGCTCCCCCGGTGGCCGCTTGTGGAATTGGACTTGTCATCCTCTTTCCTGTTTCACCTGATTCCATCAGTAGTGGGTGTCGCTATTTAAGCTCATTTCTCTGGTGGTTTCTTGCCGGTCAACAATGTTATCTGATGCCTCTCAGTGCTTGTTCCTGCTTCTGACAACTACTAGATAAGTTGGACTTTTGTCCATGTTTTGTTTTGCCTATTTGTTCCAGTTCACAGCTGAAGTTTTGTTACTGTGTCTGGAAAGCTCTCGTGGATCAGGGATTGCTACTCTGGCGTTATGAGTTAATGCCAGAGTTTAAGGTAATCTCTGGATGGTGTTTTGTTAGTGTTTTTCTGCTGACCATGAAAGTATACTATCTGTCTTCTGCTATCTAGTAAGCGGACCTCAAATTTGCTAAGACTATTTTCCTGCTGCGTTTGTTGTTTCATCTGAACTCACCGTCATTATATGTGGGGGGCTACTGTCTTCTTGGGAATATTTCTCTAGAGGTGAGCCAGGTCTTATATTTCCCTCTGCTAGCTATTTAGGTCTTAGGCCAGAGCTGGGCATCTAGCGATAAATAGGAAATGCTACCTGGCTATTTCTAGTTGCGCGGCAGGCTTAGTTCATGGTCAGTATAGTTCCATCTTCCGAGAGCTTGTCCCTCTATAGGCTTGCTATGATCTCTGCCTGCAGAGATCATGACACTGATGTACCCTCTGTGCACGGACAGCCGTCGTCACACCCAGCCGGGCCAGGACCTCAGCTTTCAGCCTCTCAAAGTCCTGAGCGACTTCCGGGTCCAAGTCATGGTAAGCTTTTTGGGCCTCACCGGAGAGAAACGGAGCAATTAGATCGGCCCATCGTTCCTTCGGCCACTTCTCTCTCAACGCTGTCCGCTCAAACGTTGTCAGGTACGCCTCGACGTCATCTTCTGCGGTCAGCTTTTGCCAGTACCGACTCACATGGATTCTCCTGGACTCTGCTTCCGGGTTAGCCTCAGGCATGCTCACCAAGCGCTGCGCCACCTGTTGGAGAAGCTGGCGGTCTGCAGTCGTCACGTCCACCAACTCCTTCAGCTGTGCGGCCATCAAGCGGTTAGCTTCCTGCTGTATGGCAGCGGACTGTACTAGGGCTTTCACCACGTCTTCCATACTGTCGCCTGTGCCACGGAGTGCCCGCATTCTCCACCACAATGTAACAAAACACTCCGGGATCGCCTTTGCTGGGGTCAAAGGTCACGTGGTTTGTGCATTAAACTCTGAGGCGACAGCAGGTTTCCAGGTAGACTGACCTCAGGTCAGGTTTATTAAAGTGAAAGCAAATACAGAAAACAAAGCATAAAAATAAATCCTTGCCTGTCCGGCACTTACTAAACAAACACGTTCCTATCTAACAACTGGGGGGCTTCTCCCACCCAGCAAACATAACACAGGTCATGAGCACAGCTCTTACTCACATTTGTCTCACACAGACAGGCATTCTGTGAGCCCCAGGCTGACACCTGAAACCTCCAGCTGGTCAGCCTTTATTCCTGCACTTATTAACCCCTCGGTATCCTGAAGATACTGAGCGGCCTAATTCACATAGGACAAATACCTGGGCGAGATATACCTGCCCCCGACTACCAGACCGACATGACTCTTACAATATATATATATATATATATACACACTATATATATATAGTGCTGGGCAGCCTGCCTGATGTAATATTATGGGTGTAATAATGTCTCCGTCCTGCTCCCCCATATGCTGCCATCCTGCTCCCATATATGTCCTTTCATCCTGCCCCGCATATGTCTCCATTCAGCCCCCTCCATATGTCTTCATTCTGTCCCCCATATGTCTCCATCCAGCCCCCATATATGTCAATATATGACAAGTTTTCTTTTTTTATGAGAGTGGGGACAGTAACAATTTGGATTGGCGGTGGCATATTTATTTTATTTTTTTTTAACCTGCTAGATTTTATTTATTTGTTTTTTTCATACTTAACACACTGTACCCCCCCCCCCCATAAGGTCATAAATGACCTTTAGGGGCATTTTCATATTTAAATATTTTTATTTTCATCTTATTTCCATTGTAATTTGGGCTGGTGCATTAGCCCCAGTTACAGGGGAAATGCAGCCTCCTTCCTGCATAAAAAAGCTGTCTGGATCTCCTATGACCCAGCAGCTTGGGCTCCTTCCCTATACACGATCACATGACTGTTGTGTATAGAGAAGGATGCTCCATCAGAGCCTCCTATTACTGCATACGCAGCACTTCTTTAGCACTGTGTATACAGCAATCAAGAAGACAGAGATGTTAAATAAACGTCTCTGCCTTCTCTGCGGGAACTTTAGCTGTGTCTGACTGCTGGATCCCCACTCCTGCAGCTACATGATCGTGTGTGCAGTGATATTTAGGGCATCCCACTAATAGACACCTCTGCCAGCCACCACTTATGTCACATGGGGAACAAAATATCTAACATGCTGAAATATCCAACATCTAATATCAGATAGACAGGAAGATGTCACAATAAACAATTATACTAAATGAATGGCTAGTCCTGCAGTCCTGGGAACTTCTTCCTCAGCTATGTAATCAGTCCCAAGGCTGAGTGGGTTAAATGTCCACTTAAAATCAGGAATTGTGTGAAGCAGCTGTCCACATCGAATGGATTCCTACTGCCCCCCCACCTCCTCCATCCAGCAATGAATCCCAGACTGAACAGAAGAACTTTGTGATGCAGTAGGATGTTATCTCCTGGACACACTTCAAAACAGAAAAATAACACAATTTCAGAATTAGCATTTTTTTAAAGTTATATTGGCTTAATGCAATAGACTAGAGGTCCCCATCAATTAAAGGGGTGCCCGGCCTTAGGCTACAAGTCTGCAGTCACTCTACGTGACTGGGGACTTACAGTGGTATGTAAAAGTTTGGGCCTAATGTTAAAGATTACACATTTCCTTCGTATTTTGCGCTAAAAAAAAATATTGTTATTTTTTACATTTTAAAATTTACAAAAAGAAAAATGGGCCTATGCAAAAGTTTGGGCACTCTTGGTGATTTGTGCGCTCAGATATCTTTGACCAAGGTTTTAGACCTCGTTTAGCCTGTTGGGGTTATGGCTTCTTGTTCACTATCATCGTTAGGAAAGGCCAGATGAAAATTTACTTGCTTTATAAAAACCCAGCCTCCTCTAACCTTGTGCCAAAAAACAGCAGCCATGGTTTCTTCTAAGTACCTGCCTAGAACTCTGAAAATGAATATGGTGGTGGCCGCAAAGCAGGAGAAGGTTGTAAGAAGATAGCAAAGCGTTTTCAAGTTGCCCTTTCCTCAGTTCAAAACGTAATTAAGAAATGGAAGTTAACAGGAACAGTGGGGTAAAGATAAGGTCTGGAAGACCAAGCAAAATTTCAGTGAGAGCTGCTCGTAAGATTGCTAGAGAGGCAAATCAGAACCCCCGCTTGACTCCAAAAGACCTTCAGAAAGATTTAGCAGACCCTGGAATCAATGGTGCTATATAAATAAATAATAATAATAATAATAATAATAATAATATAGAACTCTTTGGCCACAATGATCAAAGGTATGTGTGGAGAAAAAAGGCACAAAATGTCAGGAAAAGAACATCTCGCCAACCATTAAGTATGGTGGTGGGTCAATTATGCTTTGGGGTTGTGTTGCAGTTAATGGCACGAGGAACATTTTACGGGTAGAGAAAAGAATGGATTCAATGAAATTTCAACAAATTCTTGATGCAAACATAACACCATCTGTAAAAAAAAAGCTGATGTTGAATAGATGATGGCTTCTACAAATAGATAATGATCCTAAACACACGTCAAACTCCACAATAGACGACCTCAAGCTGAAGGTTTTACCATGGCCATCACATTCCCCTGATCTGAACATCATTGACAATCTGTGTGACTAGACCTCAAAATAGCAGTGCATGCAAGACGAACCAGCAATCTCACTGAACTGGAGGAATTTTCCAAGGAAGAATGGATGAAAATCCCTCAAATAAGAATTGTCTGGCTGCAAAAAGTGTTTACAAGCTGAGATAATTGCAAAATGGGGTGCTCCTATGTACTAACCGTGCAGGGTGTGCAAACTTTTCCATTGGCCCATTTTTCTTTTTGTAATTTTTAAAATGTAAAAAAAAAATTATTTTTTTCCTAAAATACAAAGGAAATGTGACATCTTTAACTTTAGGCCTTTCAGATATTATTTCATCTTCAACTTGTTTAAATGTTCACAATAACAGTAATTTTGACTAGGGGTGCCCAAACTTTTACATGCCACTGTGTGAATCCTTACAGTGCTGTCAGGACTTTCAGGTGCCAGAAGCTGGGTGGGTGTTATGATCCTTAGTGGTTGAGGATCACAAAATACTCCAGCTAAGTAACAAAACATAGGACAAGCTCTAGGGAGGTGGTAAACTGGACTGACCGCAAATCTGAACCTATCCAACACACTAGAGGTAGCCGGTGAACGTGACTAAAATCCTAGACGTCTCGAGCCAGCCTGAGGAACTAACTACCCCTAGAGAGAAAGAAAGACCTCACTTGCCTCCAGAGAAATAATCCCCAAAGATATAGAAGCCCCCAACAAATAATAACGGTGAGGTAAGAGGAAGGCACATACACAGGGGTGAAAGCAGATTCAGCAAATGAGGCCCACTAATACTAGATAGCAGAAAATAGAAAAGGGGTCTGTGCGGTCAGTAAAAAACCCTTACGAAATATCCACACTGAGATTTCAAGAACCCCTGCACCAACTAACGGTGTGGGGGGAGAAACTCAGTCCCCTAGAGCAACCAGCAAGCGAGGAAATCACATTTTAGCAAGCTGGACAAGAAACATGATGAATGCTGATAATCAAAAAATAAACAAACAAAAACTTAGCTTGTCTTGGAGAGACTGGGAGCAAGGTAGTCACAAGGAATCTGAAGAGCACTGAATACATTGAGAGCAGGCAAGGAACTGAGTATCCAGGTGAGCTAAATAGGAAACCAACCAAGGATAACGAACCAGCTGATGCTGCCAACCTGCAGAAAGACAACACTACACAGTACCGCTTGTGACCACTAGAGGGAGCCCAAAAATAGAGTTCACAACAGTACCCCCCCCTTGAGGAGGGGTCACCGAACCCTCATCAAGACCCCCAGGGCGATCAGGATGAGCCGCGTGGAAGGCACGAACCAAATCGGCCGCATTAACATCAGAGGCGACAACCCAGGAATTATCCTCCTGACCATAGCCCTTCCACTTAACCAAATACTGAAGCCTCCGTCTAGAGATACGAGAATCCAAAATCTTCTCCACCACGTACTCCAATTCGCCCTCGACCAGCACCGGAGCAGGAGGCTCAACAGAAGGAACCACAGGTACCACATACCTCCGCAACAAAGACGTATGGAACACATTATGAATGGCAAACGATGCTGGGAGATCCAAACGAAAAGACACCGGGTTAAGGATTTCCAAGATCTTATAAGGACCGATGAAGCGAGGCTTGAATTTAGGAGAGGAGACCTTCATAGGAACATACAGAGAAGACAGCCACACCAAATCCCCAACATGAAGTCGGGGACCCACACCGCGGCGGCGGTTGGCAAAGCGCTGAGCCTTCTCCTGTGACAACCTCAAATTGTCCACCACATGGTTCCAAATCTGCTGCAGCCTATCCACCACAGAATCCACCCCAGGACAGTCAGAAGGCTCAACCTGACCCGAGGAAAAACGAGGATGGAAACCAGAATTGCAGAAAAAAGGCGAAACCAAAGTAGCAGAACTAGCCCGATTATTAAGGGCAAACTCGGCCAATGGCAAAAAAATCACCCAATCATCCTGATCAGCAGAAACAAAACATCTCAAATAAGTTTCCAACTTCTGATTAGTTCGCTCGGTTTGGCCATTAGTCTGAGGATGGAAGGCCGACGAAAAAGACAAATCAATGCCCATCTTAGCACAAAAAGTCCGCCAAAACCTGGACACAAACTGGGATCCTCTATCAGACACAATATTTTCAGGAATGCCGTGCAAGCGAACCACATTCTGAAAAAATAGAGGAACCAAATCGGAGGAAGAAGGCAACTTAGGCAAGGGCACCAAATGGACCATCTTGGAAACACGATCACACACCACCCAGATGACAGACATTTTCTGAGATACTGGAAGATCCGAAATAAAATCCATGGAAATGTGCGTCCAAGGCCTTTTCGGAATAGGCAAAGGCAAAAGCAAACTGCTGGCACGAGAACAGCAAGGCTTAGCCCGAGCACAAATCCCACAAGACTGCACAAAGGAACGCACATCCCGCGACAAGGAAGGCCACCAGAAGGACCTAGCTTCCAAATCTCTGGTACCAAAAATCCCAGGATGACCCGCCAACACCGAAGAATGAACCTCGGAAATAACTCTGCTGGTCCATCTATCCGGGACAAACAGTCTCTCTGGTGGACAACGGTCAGGTCTATCCGCCTGAAATTTCTGCAGCACTCGTCGCAAATCTGGGGAAATGGCAGACAAAATCACTCCCTCTCTGAGAATACCAGCCTAGACCTAGAGGCATGCTCTGGTATAGACAGATTAAAAAGTCGTCCCTTAGGGAATTTACTACCAGGAATTAAATTTATAGCACAGTCACAATCCCTATGAGGGGGCAGGGCACTGGACCTGGGCTCATCAAATACATCCTGGTAGTCAGACAAAAACTCAGGGACCTCAGAAGGAGTGGAAGAAGCAATAGACACCAACGGAGCATCGCCATGAATTCCCTGACAACCCCAAATTGACACAGACATAGCTTTCCAATCTAAAACTGGATTATGAGCCTGCAGCCATGGCAGACCCAAAACGACAACATCATGCAAATTATGCAGAACAAGAAAGCGAATCACCTCCTGATGTACGGGAATCATGCACATGGTCATTTGCGTCCAATACTGAGGCTTATTCTCAGCCAATGGCGTAGCATCAATTCCCCTCAGAGGAATAGGAAATTCCAAAGGCTCCAGGACAAAACCACAGCGCCTGGCAAACGACAAATCCATCAGATTCAGGGCAGCACCCGAATCCACAAAAGCCATAACCGGGTAGGATGACAAAGAACAAATCAAAGTAACAGACAAAATAAATTTAGGCTGCATAGTACCAATGGTGACAGGTTTAGCGATTTTTTTTAAGCGTTTAGAGCATGCTGAGATAACATGAGTAGAATCGCCACAGTAAAAGCACAACCCATTTTGACGTCTATGACTTTGTCGCTCAATTCTGGTCAGAGTTCGGTCACATTGCATAGACTCAGGTCTCTGTTCAGAAAATACCGCCAAAGGATGAGCAGATTTGCGCTCCTGAACCTATCCAACACACTAGAGGTAGCCGGTGAACGTGACTAAAATCCTAGACGTCTCGAGCCAGCCTGAGGAACTAACTACACGTCTAAAATCCTAGACGTCTCGAGCCAGCCTGAGGAACTAACTACCCCTAGAGAGAAAGAAAGACCTCACTTGCCTCCAGAGAAATAATCCCCAAAGATATAGAAGCCCCCAACAAATAATAACGGTGAGGTAAGAGGAAGGCACATACACAGGGGTGAAAGCAGATTCAGCAAATGAGGCCCACTAATACTAGATAGCAGAAAATAGAAAAGGGGTCTGTGCGGTCAGTAAAAAACCCTTACAAAATATCCAGACTGAGATTTCAAGAACCCCCGCACCAACTAACGGTGTGGGGGGAGAAACTCAGTCCCCTAGAGCAACCAGCAAGCGAGGAAATCACATTTTAGCAAGCTGGACAAGAAACATGATGAATGCTGATAATCAAAAAAATAAACAAACAAAAACTTAGCTTGTCTTGGAGAGACTGGGAGCAAGGTAGTCACAAGGAATCTGAAGAGCACTGAATACATTGAGAGCAGGCAAGGAACTGAGTATCCAGGTGAGCTAAATAGGAAACCAACCAAGGATAACGAACCAGCTGATGCTGCCAACCTGCAGAAAGACAACACTACACAGTACCGCTTGTGACCACTAGAGGGAGCCCAAAAATAGAGTTCACAACAGGTGGGCAAACGATTGCAAGAATGCAATTGTAAAAAAAAAGTCTCATGCTGACTAGACGTCTGCAACCTTGCTCAATGCAAGTGACAGACACGTCTAGTCGGAATGTGGCCAGGAGTATGTATATCACATGCTTAGCTTCACATGACCGCCCGGTGCTGGCTTCAGAGAATTGTGACATTGCGCGCTGTGCCACTCGGGTTGTATATGGTAGCTTACGGCTTCTCTTCAGGCAGATGATGTGGGTGGAGAAAAAGGGCAAGCATTTTGAATCACTACCCCAAATCCTTTTCTTCCCCTTGTAGACAAGTGTAAGATTGCACTTATTGAGTGTATTGGGGGACACTCGCTTGGCACGGGATTCAAGCACACGGGAACGGTTTTTCACACAAAACAGTCTATTTGGTTTATTAAAAACTCATAAACCATATCATGAACAGTCCATTACACATTCCATCAGGACATCACATTAAGTCTGCGGCAACTAAACATGCTGGTCCTCTTCTGACCAGTTGCCATGGGTTACCACACAGTTCATGGAACACCATAAGCACCAACAGTATATTGAGGTACCTTACGGGAGCCCCTGCTCCACCTGCTGACTCCTTGTCAGTCCTCTCTTCCGGGAAAGCTGCCTCACGGGGATCACCAACTTGCCTGGGCGGCATACATTAGTCAGTCCAGACCCACCGAAGGACGGTAGCTTCTCCAACAGTTTCACTGTGCGCTTCTCAGGGATCTGGTCCTACTCCCAGGACCTCCCAGCACACAAGCATGTGGCCTGTCCAGGTGCTATTCAGGACTTCGTCTAACACCCCAGGCATGTGACCTGTCCGGGTGCGATTCAGGACGTTAGTCCAACACCCCAGGCCACCAAGTCCAAAGCCCCACCACGTGCTGTTCAGGAATCCTACTCCCAGAACTTTCAACACGGGCTTCCAGGACCTTGTACTTGGACCCTTCAGATCCAAACACTGGAACCACACAGGAACACCCTGGTCACATTATATACCTTTAACCACTCCCCTGGATGGGAGTGTGGGTATGTGGCTTGTTTGTCCTGCCCATCTCACATAACTAGCCCTGCCAACCTCCCATTATAAATATGTCAAATACTATAACTGTATGACTACAGGTCCCAGAACACCACATTGCTTCAGGCTGGCAGCGCAGAGTCTCCTCCTCTGCGACACACTTATCGGCTATTCACCGCAATGCCGGACTTTGTCATATTACCACAGCCATGCATGCAACTGCCATGCACTCTCATAGCCTCAATGCACCTCTGTGCGCATACTGGGGAGACCATGCAGTGCCCCCTACCTGTGACAGGGGTCACTGCATCACACAAGCCAATCACTGCGAGCCACATCCAGCCCCGCACTGCCTGAGGACCATGATAAGGGTCAATTTAATAATTCCGAGTGTTCCACGTATCTTTTTCCCCCAGTCCAAAATGTGATCATGGAGCAGAATGAGGTTTACGCTGTTCCAGAATCACGCCAGAAGAAGAGATATTTGGCCCTCATGTGCATGTGGCATATGGAATGAATATACGACTTATTTATTCCACATGCATGGATCCACTTGTCACGTGCACAAAGCCCAAATATCTTTTATCAAAAGTTGAGTAATGCAAATGAATGCTAATTACATAATCATTATGTGTAAACCCCCATTAAATGCCCAAGACTTCTACATTAAATTAACAAATAAGTATATTTGCTCCGCTCTGAGCTCTGAGCCGTTGACGACAGCACAAGGAACGTACGGGGGACCCAGGGCTCAGAGCAGCCGACAGGTGTGAGAGGTGCCTATATATACAGTGTGTCCGTAACGTCATGGTGCACTTTTATAGTTTACATTTTGGGGCCCTTTCTCTGGCCCAATCATATCAAACCTGTTCATGAGGAGAGATAACAAGAACCAATCAAACAACACAAACTCATTTAAGTTGTTGCTAAGTCCCCAGTCAGATTAACCCCTGATGAACTGAACTCTGATTAATACACTGCCAGGTTTGTGACATCATGCAACCACAAGCTTATGCACTGAATAGGTATGAAACTGGGAGAGTTTTTCTTTTGTTTGGAGCAGATTTCACATTTCTTTTGTTTTTGTTGCTTTTCAGTGACTGGTCAAAAGTTCACCATGACTTTACGGACACACTGTATTTTTTACATTTTATCATGTTTTCCAGTTATAGGTTTCTGTCCGCTAATGGCATGCACTGAGATAAATTAATAAAATTGGATGTCCCAGCTACTGGGCATCGGAAACTCTCCATTATTGTCCATTTGAGCACTGTACTCGGCTACTTCCAGTAATCCCATAGACAGTGAATTGTGCAGAAGTTTAGCATACGCACCTCTTCTCCATTCAAGACGGGGCTTCAGAGCTCCTTTCTTGAGGTTGAACAGCCTTGTTTTCTGGATCTCTAGGGATATTAGCGGCTGGAACCCAAGTGCTCTACAAGTCATTCCCTATCCTCTGTTAGGGGAATAGCCCTATATTTTTGGGGTGAAAGGTGATGGGGTCCTTTGTATCAAAGAATAGGACAAATTAATGGCCAGTCATGGGATTTATGGACAGGTCTCCTGCACAATATTCTACAAGGGTGGTTGGAGAATGTATCCATGAACGTAGATATAGGAGACGCAAAGGTGGCTGTCGCACATGTAGTAAGACACTGGTATTTTAGATGGCACGACCAGGTCCATATATTACAATGTTAGTCCTGTTTGAGACAAAATAATCCAAACTATAGATTAATTTAAAATACATAAAATCCTAGTAGTGTAAGGATCTATGTAACATTCTTCTGTATTTCGAGTTGTAGAAAGCCTGCTCTCTACTGAAAAGAAAATTCAGGATCGAGTCTGGACAATCCTCCATGCATTAAATAGCCTGGACTCCAAGCTGATATATCATGCCCCCCATTGATATACTGACACCAACTGTCGGAGCAAGTTAGATATTTACGCAGAAGATGTATTTATTATTTCCAATCTCTGACAGCTTCTACAAATGGTGAGTAATAACCCTATAATTATTAGACATGTGCATAACCTTTCGCTAGACAATGATTTATCGGGTATGTGCATGGTGTAGCAGAGCAAGGTAGGACAGGGTTAAATTTTAGCTCTGCAGGATTTTATTAGATGCAACTGCCTAGCTTTTTACTAGAACCAGGGCCCGTGGTCAGTAGGCATGTCAGTCTGCTGGATGGAGGAGAGTCGAGTGTGCTGCTGGTGTGTGACCAGCTAAAATGTGAGCTATAACTGAGAGAGAGACGTACCAGGGTCTCTCCCTGAATGGGAGATTGCACGGGTCAGCTAGGAAAGCTGAGAAGTCTGTGTGTTGGAGCTGCAGAGAACCGTGTGAAAGCTGCAGCCTGTTTAGTGTGAATTGTGTCCGGAATTGAACACTTGTGTTTGTTTCTGGGAACAGCTGGAGCTCAGGGGATTCAGAGACTGGAGGGATTGTGCCTCTTCTTCTTTGTGTATGACGTTTGGTGGGTGAGCCTGCACTGACTTATATGTGCCTGCTGAATTAGCTGTTTACCCTTGTGCCCAGAAGAGGCTGTTTTTGGTTATGAATCCCTTGGACTTTTATGAAAGCAATAAAACTGTACCTGTTTGGACAAAACCATATTGCCTGTGTGAACGCGCCCTAATGCCTACCTGAGAGCATTAATCCCTGCAGTGAGATATGCCCTAAATATAGAAGGGGTGTCCAAAATCAGAGAATGAAAGTTGGGTAACAAAGTGGAAAGGATGTGCACCGAGGGTGGGAATTCCACCAATGTTTGCAGTCAGAATAACCCTTAAACTTTATTTCCATAAACGTGCTATGTTGTCAGGACATGCTGGGAGTTGTAGTTTTAAATCAGCTGGAGAAAAAGAGATGGCTGTAGAATAGCTGATACAGGCTTCAGGCTCAGCAGACGGACGTGCAACCCTCACAGCGAGCTGTGAAATTACACGGCAAGGGGCCTGCGCCAACAAGCAACAAAGCATAACAGTGAGATGAGATACATTTATTGGGGGGAATGTATAGGGTCTTTTCAATGCAGCCAGCGAGACATGCAAAAAAGAGATGCTTATGGTATATGTTACATATGCTAATGTAGAGCCAAAACATGGCGGCCAGGCTGGACAATCCCCGGCTGTGCCAGCCTCATCTGCCTGGACATTACTAAGGATGCAATTTACATTAGTTAAATCCCTGGCAAAAAAATGGCTGTGATTGTATGAGATTTATAGGGAGATATTCCAATTTAGAACAGAGCATTTATTTGGTTGTGGCTAAATTTTAAACCGAATCCTTTAAGAAAACCACTGTTAGGCCGGTTTCACACGTCAGTGGCTCCGGTACGTGAGGTGACAGTTTCCTCACGTACCGGAGCCACTGACACACGTAGACACATTGAAATCAATGCATCTGTGCAGATGTCATTGATTTTTTGCGGACCGTGTCTCCGTGTGCCAAACACAGAGACATGTCAGTGTTCGTGGGAGCGCACGTATTACATGGACCCATTAAAGTCAATGGGTCCGTGTAAAACACGTACCGCACACGGACGTTCTCCGTGTGCCGTGCAGGAGACAGCGCTCCAGTAAGCGCTGTCCCCACCACATGGTGCTGAAGCCGCGATTCATATCTTCTGTGCAGCAGCGTTTGCTGTAAAGAAGATATGAATAATCCATTTTTTTGTGGTATTTCGTGTTTAAAATAAAGCTCCATGTCCCCACGCCCTGTGCGCCCCCCCGCTGTTCTGAAAATACTCACCCGGCTCCCTCGTTGGCTGTCGCTGCTTCCTGTCCTGGCCGCACCTTCTACTGTATGCGGTCACGTGGGGCCGCCGATTACAGTCATGAATATGCGGCTCCACCTCCCATAGGGGTGGAGCCGCATATTCGTTACTGTAAATGAGCGGCCCCACGTGACCGCATACAGTAGAAGGTGCGGCCAGGACAGGACACTGCGAGGGAGGCAGGTGAGTATTTTCAGAACAGCGGGGGGGGGGGCACAGGGGGTGGGGACATGGAGCTTTATTTTAAACACGAAATACCACTAAAAAAATGGATTATTCATATCTTCTTTACAGCAAACGCTGCTGCACAGAAGATATGAATCGCGGCTTCAGCACGATGCAGGGGACAGCGCTAAACTTTAGCGCTGTGTCCTGCACGGTGCGTGTGGTACCCAGTGGGCACACGGGAGGCACACGTGTGCCACACTGATGTGCCACAGAAACGCAGGGGCAGACGGACACGGATAATTCCGGTACCGTTTTTTTCCGGTACCGGAATTATCTGGACGTGTGAGACTGCCCTTAGGCGGTGTTCACACATGGCTTTTTTTTATGTGTTTTTTAATGGAAATTTTCAGCTGCGTTTTACAGTACCAGCAAAGTCTATGAGATGTCAAGAATCTCATGCTCACAGATTGTTTTTTTGTCATCAGGATTTTGTGCTTTGCGTGTTTTTTTTTGCCAATGGAGAATGTCGCTTCTTTCAGCGTTTTTCACCCATTGAAAGTAACAGGTGGTGAAAAAAATGCCACAGGTATCAGGTTTTGCTGCATTTTTTGGTGCCAAAACCTCATTTAATAGAATAAAAAAATGATCAGCATTCACAAGAGATAAATGTTGCATGAGAAAAACGCAGGAAAAAACGCACGCAAGAAAAAACAAGCAAAACCTGCAGAAAAAAACGGAACACAGCCTTAGGATTTTCTGCCCCATTGATTATGATGGGAGATAGGAGATAATACTGGGGGGATCTCTCATGTGACACAGTCCGTTGTCTGATTCTAAGGGCGGCTGCAAACGAGCGAATGAAAAATCATCCACGTTTCATCCAGAAGACTTAGATGATTTTTTTTTCTCTTTTTTTTTTTACATCCAAGTGACTCCACTAAAGCATGAACATGATCACAAACATCTTCCTAGCTTGATAATAGAAATCTATCAGTGTAAATCGAATGGAACTCTCATGTTCCGATTTTTTTTCTCGCACCCACATACTGACACTCAGATGACAGTAGTGCATTTTATTCTTATGACACTCGGACCTTCACTCATCTGGACGACATGGGTCACAGTGTGCTGTCCGATGAAAAATTAGATAGCACGCGACCGATTTATGAGCCCTAAGGGGTCTGGCTAGTCTACCCCCCAATAAACCAAAATCCTGAGAATAAATGACTATCATGTCGTATGCATCATCCACATACAGCTATGATGGTCTGACATAGCAGAGCTGAGCTTGGTGTTAGGTTTTGGGGTCTTAGGTCTTTTTTCCATTATTGATGTATGGCAAACAGTTGCTGTGCAATGATAACACAAGTTTATCTCCTTTTTGGGGGGGGAACATTTTTGCAAGAAAATCAGATAAGATAGTATTGGAACACTTCAATAGGCTGTGTTCACAATTTCTTACATCTGGAGGAATTCCCAGGATACAACTTCAACAATATAAATCACATTGACACATAGTGGCATGTGTTATCCATGGGACCTTATAGTAAAAAGTAAAAAAAAAACTTTTACCGCGCTTACTGTATACTCAAGAGATTGTTGGACTTTTTTTTTTTACTTTAATTTGGGGCTAAAAATAATTTTTTTGCAATTGGGTTTCATTAAAAATTTTGCACCGTTTCACGTTTACAGGCGACATATTCAACGTCGAGGCTGCGGTCCTAAATCAGCTGAGAAAAATACAAATCGAAGAGTTACAAACTCTAACGTCAAGCCATCAGAGTGAGCTCACTGACCGATTCTCAGTTAACTCATTCTGAAACCTGAGCTAAACTAGAGGCAAAACCATGCAAAATTGTTAATGGATCCCAGTTTCAAAAAAAAAGAATTCATTAAATTAAATGCATTTATTAAATTAAAGAAAAAAAAAATAGTCTCCCTCAAAGGTGGTCAGACTACTTTGTTACTTTATACAGAGAGGCAAAATAATAAACTAAATTTTTATTTTTTTTTGCATACGCCAGGTCAAAATGATATATTCAATACACACGGAACATGACACAATTACCAAGTGTGAACAAGATGTGGAACCAATGGCAAAACAGCTGTTACATTTGTTTACAAAACATATTGGTCACAATGTTACAGTAAATAGATACAATCTATTTAGTGAGTCACAATTCCAGAAAAAAAAGTTTGTACCCCCCTTTCCTATATATTCTGCGCACCTGTCACCCATCTATGGCACCAAGAAGGAACCCCACAAGCGATACGTCACACAGGACGACAGCTGCCGGGATTAGGAGTCCTGGATTAACAAGTGGGAGATTTGGGTTGAATTCATCTGCTTTAATCAATCAAAACCTAAGTGGGTTGGATGCCGCAGAACTCCTGCCCTGCAGACATGGAGGGGGTGATACATGGGCAACAATTTCTAAAAAAAAACTTCAAAAGGGACCAGACAGACTACTGGTGTTTCCTCCTATTCTCCAGCATAGATACTATGTATCATGGAGTCACTGATAAACCATATACTTTCCCTTTTCCTGATACAGTTGGCACCAACTTCATAGGAAATCTGCAAAAGTGTGAATCCTCCTACCTTGCTGTTTGCAGTGACTGGTGAGGAGAGCAGGAGAGAGAAGAGCACACACTGTACATATCCCCACATTGCTGCTGCTGCTGCTCTTGCTGTTGCTGTTGCTGTTGCTGCTGCTGCTGCTGCTTAGAGTCCACCTTGCTGCTGTGTACAAGCAGATGGTTTGCACAGATTCCAGCTCCTGCTGCCTCCCTCAGCTTCTGATAGTGGACTGATTCTCTTTCACTGTCTCCCAGCCTCTTCAGCTGGAAAGGAGGAGCATAGAGCAACACCTCTCACCATCCCAGCCAAGAGCACAGCTCCCATCATGTAACAATAGTATGCAATGCACAAGTAGGAATTCCCTACATTCACCTGTCAATTCTTCAGACTATAGGAAAACTCACTTTTCCAGGATATGCATAGTTGGAAAAAACAATTTAGAAAATTCAAAAGCAACAATAAAACACATTCATATGTCAATATTGTAAATACACGGTGACCATATGTGAAAAGATACATCCCCATATAGTTGCATGTGTACACTGGACTGGTGACCATGTTAAAAAAACAAACAATAATTAGGTGAAAAGTAAATCATGACTTTATTGATCAAGGATTTGGTGCACAGGGAAAGAAAACAACCAGAAGAAAAGCGAGCGCTGATCCAAGTGGTAAATAAATAATAATAAATAATAATAAATTATCTAATATAATTGGAAACCACAATAGGTATAATGAAGGAAGACACTGCTAGTTATCTATGGGTTATAGCACATGTAATTATAGTAATGTCATATATATACAAAGGTATCATAAAATATGTAAAAAAAAAAGTATAATGGCAAAATAGACATTGTGGTGTTAGCCCATAAAATAACATGTACAAATGTGTTAGTGTATCTGTATGAGACTAGTAAAGTGTCATAGTGCATAGATACCTAAAGAGTAAAAGCTCCCAATATATAACAATGATGGAGGTAAGTATATATCTGTATGGCAGTACCAGTCTATATGAGACTAACAGAGTGCCATAGTATGCAGCTGGAATGACCACGAGGATGCACTCACCCCGACGCGCGTTTCGGCATCTGCATTAGCCTCCCCATGTGAAAATGTGCATCAGTGTCAGCGCATGCTCGTCATCATTCCAGCTGCTCCCACACAGATATATACATCACTTAGCTAACACTTTTTCGATTAAAAAAAAAATTAAATCCAGCCCTTCGCAACAAAGTGTACCCATTCAGGATGGTCCCTAACTCTATTATCTGCCCACTCTATGCGCCAACAGACCTCAAAATAGATAACATGGAGGCAGAGTCAAGGTAGGTAAGTCACTGGACAAGAAAGTCCCAGCACCTATAGTACTAGCTGAAGGCCGATGGAAAACTGCTGTTTTAAAAAGGAAGTGATTGCAAGTTACAGACTGTGAGAATTAAGGCAGCTTCTGGATCTAATAGATTGATGCACAAAATCTTGTTTGGGGGGTGAGGACAGGAGGACTATGCTTTTCTACAAGTTTTTTTGCAAAAGGATTGGTACACATTAGAAGCCATCAGCTAGGACAATCCACCTGCATGCCACGCTTGTTTCATGTCGGAATAAATGAGACTTCACAGTGCTAAGTGGATTAGTGAGAAAGTATCTAACATTTGCCATGTTCACGTTGTATCAGGACGTAAAGACGGGTCATCACGAGTCCTGAAGAATATTTCAGTCCTTCCTTCTCTATAAAGTGCGTAAGCATTGAAACGGAAAAACAATAATTTTTGGACTTTTATTAACCCTTAACATGACTTGAAATGATTCCTATATCCTTTTAGAAACGTGCCACAAGAAGCCATATTTCTTCATGCTTTTCGCGTATAGGGGCATAATAGTGGTTGCCTCTAGTGCAAAACGTTATAAAAAAAGCAAAAATAGCCGTGGGGTCACTAGTGCCAAATATCCGTTGCAGAGCACAGGACCTGGACTCCAGGCCCAGCTTGACATGTACTGGTGGTGATATAGTTGGATCCCATTGTAGAGCAGAGATGTAGGCTCCCTGCCCCACCACCCTCCATACCACAGGCCGATGGTCCACAAGACGTCAGTATCCGTCACTGCATAGTACCCACTGTGCCAGCCTGCTCTGCCTGTAGGGGAGAAGAGGACTCGGTCTCTCGGATAAGGTGAGTATAACATGCATTTTTTTAATAGGGGGCACTCAATAGGCATCACCACTTTGTAAGGGGGCATTTTTTGTTTTAAGGGGGCACTCAGTATACATTAATTACATTATTTACATTAATGGGTTACGTGGCACAATACTTGCCTTAAGCCACAATACCACTGAGCACCAACATATTCTGCAGAACTTTACAGACATTGTCATCACTCACTGTTGCCAGCAGGGGCGTAATGATCAAGGTCGCAGAGGTCGCAACAAGGCCAGTGGCGGTGAGGTGCCCACCGACGGCAGCGGAAACTTCAACTGGATGTGCGTCCTTGGACGCACACTCAGCTGAAGTGTATTGTGCCACAGAGACCCACTGGCTGCTTGCACCCAATACGGTCTACCAGCCAATTAGGGGCCAGCAGTTGACCTCAGCGTGTACATTACTGGGGCATGACAGTAACGTCAAGCGCTCCCGTCACTTGCAAGCTGAAGTCAGCTGCTGGCTTCAGAAGAGGGCGGTGCGGGGCCGAGGAGTGGAGGAGAGGTGACTAGAAACATTTTTGGAATGTAGAATGGGAGACATATACCAGGATGGGGAACATATACACCAGGATGGGAAAGATATACTGTACATCAGGATAGGGAACATATACACCAGGATGGGAAAGATATACACCAGGATAGGGAAGATATATACCAGGATGGGGCCAGGATGGAGGACATATATACCAGGATGGGGGACATATATATATATATATATATATATATATATATACTAGGATGATGAACATATGGGGGACATATACACCAAAATGAGAATATATATATATATATATATATATATATATATATATATATATATATATATATATCAGGATGGTGGACATATGTACCAGGATGGGGGATATATACCAGGATGGGCCCAGGATGAAGGACATGTATACCAGGATGAGAATCATATACACCAGAATGAGGGATATATCTACCAGGAAGGAGCCCGGTATCGGTGAAATTACTGCACAATGGGGGAAAGAGGCAACCTGCATGTTCTTAGAGGATTTAGAAGGCTACAATAGCCCATACATCTGACCAACTTGCGGGGGCGGATGGAGCTGGTGAGGGATGTGCGTGTGTCAATGTTGCACCATGGACTCTAGTTACGCCACTGGTTCACAGTGGGGTATGGAAGGAAACCCATGCAAACACATGGAGAACATACAAACTCCATTAAGACTTTGTCCGAGGTGGGATTTACACTCAGGACTCCAGTTCTGCAAAGCAGCAGTACTAATCACTGAACCAATGCACTGATCTTATGAGGTTTAGAAAAAAAAAAATTTAGTTTTTCTCTTTTTCTTGAAACAATGCCACTCTTTTTCAAGAACTATATGTGGTATTACAACTAAATCCCATTTAAGTATATATAGTCAGGCTGCAATACCGGGCACGACCTCTACACCACAGTGGAGCCGTTTCTGTAAATAAAGAAAACTATTTTTACAACCTTCCTAAAGTTTGAGTAATAATGGGAAACTTAGTAACAAGCGGCATGAAATACAACATTAATGCAGCAACCTCTGACACAACACTACTATTGTAATCCAGGTCTATTTCTGATGATTGCTTTGGCTGGCCATGGTTACAATATTTTAAAGGACATAAATAAAATTTGTCATTGTCTCTTTTGTTTGATCCATGCTGACGTAAAGACAAAAAAACTAAAATACATTTACATAACGCAATGCACAACATGACATAAGTTATAGAAAATAAAAAATACAATTTAAATTGCATTGTGCGTGAACACCACTAGGTGGTGCTGCAGACAACACCTCATTCAGGCTAGAGCGCACTGGCAGCAGTTAAACAGTTATTCCTAACATTATTAAGGCCAAGGTGATGATAACTTTTAATATTAGGAGTAGTCCATGTGGTAATGTCATAATCAGAAGATTATTACCTGATTGATTAATGCATCTGCCTGTTTTTCATGTGTGCATTATTCTTCTTTTTAATTTGAGTCTTTTTTAGTCTATTTTGTGTGTTCCCCTGTGTGCGTGGAGTCTGAAGTTTCCAAATGTTTTCAATTAATTCAACTTTTTAAAAAGTTGAAAACTTTTTACACAAATGCGCTCCAGTACTCCCCAACCCTCACCCCTCTGGACTTTTTGCACAAATTTTCCAACATTTGGTGGAACTTGTGACTTTTTTGGCGCTTAAAAAGTCATAACAAAAGGTAAACGTTAAAAAAAAAGTGGGTGGGCGCGTAAGTTTAAATATGGGATTTACATACATACGGTCACATGCCGACTAGACGTGCACGACCTCGTTCAATACAAGAGAATAGAGCAAGGTCGGACACGTCTAGTTGGAATGTGGCCTGAAGTATACATCTTAAAGGGGCATCCCATGAACACAGGATATATGATCCATTATAATCGCTGGGTTATGACTTATAGGGCCCCCATTGATCCTGAGAATGGGGGTCTCTATTAATCATAACCATTCTTATAGGCATTGAATGGAACAGTGGTTGCACATGCTCACTACTTCGCCATACACACAGAGAATTTCTGGATCAGGGGGGCTACCTGCGACCATACAATTATCTGTAGAAGGACTGATCTATATTTTTTTATGACACAGATTACATTGCAAAATCTTTTCGAACTTCCCACCTACTTGAGGCAGGACAGAGTAAACCGATTCTGAGTATCATTTTTATGCTTTTTTTCTAAACAGAATCAAATTTCAGGATTTATTTCTCAACCCGAGTTTTAATCCATTTATATACATGAAATGGTTAATTGACATGGGGTTGTCCACCTTTGGGGACATATTTTTTTTTCCTATTTTATTTTGGGCTTATCATTTTTGTGACTGGGATTCATTTAAGATTTCGCACTGCTTGCCTTATGCAGCTTCTACATTGGGCTGTCTATTGCAGGCTGCAGAATGAGTTAACTGAGAATCTGTCAGTGAGTTCAATATGGCAGTCCAATGGGAGAGTTTAATATTCTGTTACCTGTCTTTTTTTTTTGCTCTTATCAGCTGATTTATGACCGCAGACCACATCAAAGTTCATCTTGCAAGGAAGCAAAGAGCCTGGAAAAGACAAATGCTTTTTAATGAGACTGAATTGCAAAAATGATTTGCAATCATTGGGTGGTAAATATACTTATTAATTGGGGGGGTCTATAAATATACAATACTGCAAACTAATAATTTGGCTGCATGGCCAATAGTGTGAAGATGCATTGTATGAGATGAATTGTGATTCTTTGGTTACTAGGCGCCATCTAGTGGTGTAGTGAGGACTTCTCCAAAGCAATGTATCCCTGTTGCAAAGAAATATTGTCATAAATAAATGTTAAAAATGCTAAAATATATTGAAGTGTGGGCCAAAATATTGTAAATATATTGGAATATATTGGGATGATGTATAAAGTGACATATAAAATTATAAAAATTGTTGCCATAATATTGTGCACCAGCGTCAAAAAAAATTGTGGACACATTGATTTTTTTTTTTACAGACAGAGAAAAATGTGCCCCATTCTTACAGA
This sequence comes from Ranitomeya variabilis, assembly GCF_051348905.1. Taxonomy (NCBI): domain Eukaryota; kingdom Metazoa; phylum Chordata; class Amphibia; order Anura; family Dendrobatidae; genus Ranitomeya; species Ranitomeya variabilis. The sequence continues at coordinate 213,096,254 of NC_135233.1, read as the reverse complement.
CTATCCAGGAATTTCTAGACAGCTGGCTGCCATCTTCTGTACAGAATGTCACATTTGGTGTTAGGAAAGGCTATGTCTAGTTACAGCTATGTTTACTAAGTATTACATAGATTTCTGCTGCCACCTAGTGGTCATTTTATGAATGGTGGATTTAAAGGGAACCTAACCGCCGAATCTGCGAGCAGCATGTATCAGCATGATTTCAGCCAAATATGCTTAAGGCCGGTTTCACACGTCAGTGACTCCTGTACATGTGGTGACAGTTTTCTCACGTACCGGAGACACTGACTCATGTAGACACATTAAAATCAATGTGTCTCTGCACATGTCCGTGGACCGTGTGTCCGTTTGAAAAACACGGAGACATGTCAGTGTTCGTGGGAGCGCACGGATCACACGGACCCATTAAAGTCAATGGGTCCGTGTAAAACACGTACCGCACACGGATGCTGTCCGTGTGCCGTCCGTGTGCCGTGCAGGAGACAGCGCTACAGTAAGCGCTGTCCCCCCAGCGTGTGGTGCTGAAGCCGCCATTCATTTCTTCTCTCCAGCAGCGTTCGCTGGAGAGAAGGAATGAAAAATCATTGTTTTTTTTATTTTTTTTGTGTTTAAAATAAAGATCCTTGTCACCACCCCCCTCCCACCCCCTGTGCGCCCGCCCGCTGGAAATAAAATACTCACCCGGCTCCCTCGATGCTTCCTCTCAGCGCCGCTGCTTCTTCCTGTATGAGCGGTCACGTGATACTGCTCATTACAGTGATGAATATGCGGCTCCACCCCTATGGGAGGTGGAGCCGCATATTCATCACTGTAATGAGCGGCACCACGTGACCGCTCATACAGGACAAGCTGCGGCGCTGAGAGGAAGCATCGAGGGAGCCGGGTGAGTATTTTATTTCCAGCGGGCGGGCGCACAGGGGGTGGGAGGGGTGTGGTGACAAGGATCTTTATTTTAAACACAAAAAAATAAAAAAACAATGATTTTTCATTCCTTCTCTCCAGCGAACGCTGCTGGGAAGAAGGAATTAATTCCGGCTTCAGCACCAGATGCAGGGGACAGCGCTTATCTCTAGCGCTGTCTCCTGCACGGTCCGTGTGGTACCCAGTCGGCACACGGGCGGCACACGGCTGCCGCACGTGTGCCACACTGATGTGCCACGTGAGCACACGGACACACGGACATGGATAACTCCGGTACCGATTTTTCCGGTACCGGAATTATCTGGAAGTGTGGGACAGGCCTAAAGGGAATCTGTCACCAGTTTTTTGGCTTATAACAAGGGGTGGGATTCAATTTTTTAACAACAGGTTCCTTGTTTGTGTTAGGAAACCACGTCCAATTAGGAAGTCACACCCATTTTTAAGTAGCCATGGCCATTTTCACACACATTTTCCTCAACCACAAAATACAAGTAAAAACTAAAAGTAGAGGCACTTTACTCTTCTTTCCCCTCCTGTACCTTCATTTATAGTCTCATTGCCTCCTGTCCAGCACACATTGTCCCAGTCACTTCTTAGTATGGTTGGTAGATTTAAAGGGTATTCTACAAGTTTTGAAAATTAGTACTAAAAGAACTCTGCTCAAATTGGAAAGGATGACCTCCTGTAATTCTGTCACCTCAACTGTCTGCTACAACTAATCTCTGGCCTCAGCATCAAATATGTGCCAAAGAAATCACACCATAACCAGACTAGATAGTACCTTCACATAGTGACCAAATAATACCACATAACGGGGATAAATACTGCCACACCATGACCACACCACATAATTGCAGAACAATACCATATACTATAGACAAATACCAACACAACATGACCAGACTACATACGAGTATTACCACTACATAGTGACCAAATAATACCACATACAGTGGATAAATACCACCACGCCATGACCAGATCACATATTATCACCACATAGTGACCGAATACTACAATACTGATCATTAATAAAAAAAATCTAATAACACTAATATTACCATAAGTATCTTTATACACAGAAGCTCTGTATAAAGCATACAGTGTACAGGTAATACAGTGATCACCAGTGATTTTATATACATGAGCTCTGTATATAGTGTATATGTAATACAGTGATCACCAGTGACTTTATATACATGAGCTCTGCATATAGTGTATAGGTAATACAGTGATCACCAGTGATAATATGCACAGTAGCTCTGTATATAGTGTCAGCGTACAGGTAATACAATGATCATCAGTGACATTATACACAGGAGCTCTGTAAATAGTATACAGTGTACAGGTAATATAGGGATTATCGGTGACATTATACACTGGAGCTCTGTATATAGCGTCAGTGTACAGGTAATACAGTGATCACCAGTGACATTATACACAGGAGCTCTGTAAATAGTATACAGTGTACAGGTAATATAGGGATTATCAGTGACATTATACACTGGAGCTCTGTATTTAGTGTCAGTGTACAGGTAATACAGTGATACCAGTGACATTATACATAGGAGCTCTGTATATAGTGTCAGTGTACAGGTAATATAGTGATCACCAGTGATATTATACACAGGAGCTTTTTATATAGAGTTCAGTATAAAGGTAATACAGTGACCACCAGTGACATTATATACAGGAGCTCTGTATATGGTGTATAGGTAATACAGTGATCACTGGTGATATTATACACAGAGGCTCTGTATATAGTGTATAGTGTACAGGTAAAACAGTGATCACCAGTGACATTATGCACAGTAGCTCTGTATGTAGTATACACTGTACAGGTAATACAGTGATCATCAGTGACTTTATACACTATATACATATCTCTTGTGTATAGAGTACAGTTAATACAATGATTACCAGTGACTTTATACACATGAGCTCTGCATATAGTGTATAGGTAATACAGTGATCACCAGTGATATGATACATAGGAGATATGTATATGTCAGGACTCTGAACATTTTTTTATTACCTATTTGTGCATTACTGCCCTTTTCCAAGATGGCGTCTTTGGTCTCATGTGCACTGTGTCTTCCTGCTATAAAATTCCACCCCAGCCTTCAGTCTGTGCTAGAGTATTCTGCCTTGCATCCAGCTCCTGACCTCTGGTGACTCCCTGGCTATATACCTGCTCCTGTGAGTGAACCTGTGTGGTGATCCTGCTACTCTGCTCTGAGTTCCTGCTGCATACACCAGTTCCAGTAATCCTCCTTCATCTGCTGCTCGTGTTTACTTCCATCTGCATTTGCTGGACATGTAAGCTATTTCTGCTCTGCAAGAACCTGAGACTATTACCCAGACCTCCCTGGTTGAGCTAAGATATTATTTGAACTGCCTTATAAGCATATCTATCTGTGTTTTGGACTAAGCAAGGACTTATTCGTGTCAAGTATCCTCAAGAATAATTGTGCTTCATAGACTTTCTGCATGATTGCATTTTCCTCTGAAGTTTCCTATAGACTGCTGCGCTGCATTTGATATTTGCACCAAGTGTTGTGGACTTGAGTTTCTCTCGGCACCTGTTTGAATCACCGTGTGATAATATAGACTTTACCACTTATAAAACTGTGTCCCGTAGTTGTCTTGTTCCACGCAGAGTCTCCTGAGTTATCCCCTATAATTATTACAATATAGTATACAGCGTACAGGTAATACAGTGATCACCAGTGATATTATACATAGGAGATCTGTACATAGTATACAGTGTACAGTTAATACAGTAATTTAGAGGGAAAGGCGTGCATTCTGTAGGAGTGGAGCTGGTGCAGGCTGAACCTGGAATAGATCCAGTAGACTCATAGATTCAGACAAACAGCCGCACTCAGAAAATGTATTCAGATTGCATCAAAAGTGTGAAGTATTTATTGAGTAACACCACAGTGGTCAATGGGGTTCTGAGGTACCCCAGAACCCTATTGACCACTGTGGTGTTACTCAATAAATACTTCACACTTTTGATGCAATCTGAATACATTTTCTGAGTGCGGCTGTTTGTCCGAATCTACAGTTAATACAGTGATCACCAGTGACATTATACACATGAGCTCTGCATATAGTGTCAGTGTACAGATAATGCAGTGATCACCAATGACATTATGCACAGGAGCTCTGTATATAGCGTCAGTGAACAGGTAATACAGTGATCACCAGTGACATTATACACAGTAACTCTGTATATAGTGTACAGGTAATACAGTGATCACCAGTGACATTATACACAGGAGCTCTGTATATAGTGTCAGTGTACAGGTAATACACTTATCACCGGTGACATTATACACAGTAGCTCTGTATATATTGTCAGTGTACAGGTAATACAGCTATCTCTGGTGACATTATACACAGGAGCTCTGTTTAAAGTGTCATTGTACAGGTAATATAGTGATCACCGGTGACATTATACACAGGAGTTCTGCATGTATTGTCAGTGTATAGTGTAAGTGTACAGGTAATACAGCTCTGGCAACATTTTCAGTTTCTCAGATTTTTCTCTTTATAGGTATATTTTTGCATAAAATGTACATTGTACATTGTTGTTTTATTCTATAACAAAGCTGAAAACTGTTGTATTTTTTGCAGCCAATGAGAAATCATCAAAATTTTAAAAAAAAGAAACAGTGCTTTCAGACCTCAAATAATGCAAAGAAAACAAGTTCTTGTTCAGTTAATACTCATGTTTTAACTCAGGAAGAGATCAGAAATCAATATTTGGTGGAATAATCATGATTTTTAATCACAGCTTTCATGCGTCTTGACATACCTTATCAGAAGCACGTTACGTAGAATGAGGTGTACTTTGATTGGAATTCAACTGACGCTGGAATGGAATGGCTGTCAGACATGTCGAGATGGTGATTTTTAGAAAACTGTGCAGTGGTCTGTTAATTTTTGCCAGAGCTGTATAGTGATCACCAGTGACATTATACACAGGAGCTCTGTACATAGTGTATAGTGTACAGGTAATACAAGTACTACCATTGACATTGTACACAGGAGCTCTGTATATACTGTCAGTGTACAGGTAATACAGTGATCACTAGTGACATTATACACAGGAGCTCTGTATATAGTTCCAGTGTACAGGTAATACAAGGATCACCAGTGACATTATTCACAGGAGCTCTGTACACAGTATACAGTGTATAGTGTATTTGTACTGGTAACACACTTATTCAGCAGTGATATCTTCAGTTGCTGTCCTTCATCTTTGCTTTTCTTCTTCATCCAGCACAGACTGACATTACTTGTTGCAGCTAGCACTAATTTCTGCTGAAAATATCAGTTATCTGTAGCTGATCAATTCTAGTGCACGTTCCCCACTTTTTCCCTGACTTCCGCACTTCACCAGGTGAAGAAAAAAGTGACATAGTACCACCCTGAGCACTAACAGGATCTCCCCATTGAAAACAGTAGCCTCAAAAATAAAATACATCAGTAATAATATCCTTTAATTAGGCCTTACAATAATAAGGTCCCCTATTCTGGCCCCTTCCTGTAAAAATGTCCCCCATCCTGACTTCTACCTGTAATAATGTTCCCCATCCTGGCCCCTTTCTGTAATAAAGTAGTCCATCATGGTCCCCTTCGTATAATAATTTCCCCATCCTGAGACCCTTCCGGTAATGTCCCCAACCATGGACCTGATAATTTAATAATGTCCCTCGTCCTGACCTGTTTATGTAATAATCTCCCCCATCCTGGGCCCCTATGTCCCTTATCCTTGTCCCCATATGTCTCATCCTAGCCCCCATATGTCTCCATCCTGGCCCCCACGTCTCCCATACTGGTCCCCATATGTCTTCATCCGGTCCACATCTGTCTCCATCTTAGCCTCCATATGTCTCCATCTTGGCCCCCATATGTTAGTTCCCCATATTGCGGTTTTTCAGCAGAAAAAAAAATGTTTCTTCTTACCTGGCTGTGGTCCAGGGGCGTCCTTTTCCTTCTTCATATACGACGGGGATGGGCCGACACATGGCAGTGATATCATACGTCGGCGACTTGTACATCAACGTCAGCACTTTCTGTATCGCAATATATTTCACCTGATTGTACAGTACCTCCTCGGACGCATATTCACTTGAAAACTGTAGACCAGGGAATCGGATTGGGGCTCCGCTTCTTGCCAGTTCGTGAAACCGTCTACAATTTGAACAATGTGTTCCCCCGAACTGAAGAGAACCCCCCCGAATCCCACCCCTGCTTATAAATGTTGCCCATCACCTTTAAGATCATAAGAATTAGGTATCTACAACCCATTCATATCCTCACACGTGCTCCTACATGCCTCAGAAAAAGTTTAATACTTGTCCCACGCTGTATGTAAAATGTGTGGTGCAGTCCGATGGGTGTTTTCACATTGTGATCAGCACTGCCCCAGACCCTTAAAGCGCCACCCCGGTCCCTTAAACAACCGCCTCTTATAAGTGCATGTAAGTGGATGATGTCTCTCCGTCATCCGCGCGGTGCCCATAGTCTTGCGCCTGCACAGTGGAATCCCTGGCTGTTCATTATGGCAGAGTGAGGTGCACCTGCGCTGCTCTCCAATTCCACTGCTCAGGCGTGAGACTTGAGGCACTATGTGGATGATGGAGAGATGTAATCAACTTCTGTGCACTTATAAGAGGCGGCGTTTGAAAGAACCGGGACAGTGCTGATGACAATGTGGAAACACTCATCGGACCAGACCGCGAAATTTACATATAGCGCGGGAGAAGCATAAAATACTTTTTCTGAGGAAACCCATTTTTATTATCTTATAGATGATGGGCAGGGTTTATAAGTAAAAAAACAGGTGACAGTATCCCTTTAACTCTGAATTCCCCATTTCAGAGAAAAACATAGTTTAAAAGCTGACCGGGGCCAAGCCGCATGGAAGGTTAGTCTGACAGGTGGGATCCCAATGGCTTCTCACAGCCTGCTCCCACATAGTGACAGTTCTATCCCTGTGTGCATGTGTAGGGAGAGAACTGTCACTTGAGGGCAGTGGGAAGGGAGAAGCCACTGGAGACCAACCTGAAAGTCAATAGTCCAATATGAGTCAATAAGCGACATAAATAACTGTGTGCCCATATAGTTGTATACGTTTACTCATATGTGTGGTATGTAGCAAGACAAACAATACAACTGCCTGCACCCCTTTAGTTTTCAGCCAATTATTGCTTTTGCACTTTAATTTTTTCTTTTTACTAGGTTCAGTTTTGTGGTCATTTTCCTTCCAGGGCTAAAAATGTCAAAGCTGATGCTTTGTTCCAGAGCTTCCCTGGTGGTGGTGACCAGGTATGGACTGGGGCTGAAATTCAGCCCTGGCATTTGAAATCACACAGGCCCATGCTGCCTCCGTCCCCATGCACTAGACGGGATATATTACTAATATTAACCTGGATAGAGGAAAGCAAGATTTACTACAAGACTAATATTTCTAATGATACCGATGGCCTAGTGGGGTAATTGACAGAGTCAGCGACTTTGTGCTCCGTCACAACTCTTAACTGTATGGATGTCTTGAGAACACCAATTCTGTTAACAACGTTGCAGACATGGCAGCCCATGACCAGAAAGGCCCTTCTGGCATTTGCCAGAATTGCCTGATGGCCAGTCCGGCCCTGGTGGTGACTAGGGTTGAGCGAAACGGATTGGTCAAATTCAAAAATCGCCGACTTTCGGCAAAGTCAGGTTTCATGAAACCCGACCTAGTGTGGGACCGGCCATGAGGTCGCCGATCTGCACGCAAAAGTCGCATTTCATGATGCTTTCAGTGCCATTTTTCAGCCAATGAAGGAGGACGCAGAGTGTGGGCAGCGTGATGACATAGGTCTCAGACCCCACCATCTTAGAGAAGGGCATGACAGTGATTGGCTTGCTTTCTGCAGCGTCACAGGGGCTATAAAGGGGCGTGCACGCCGACCGCCATCTTACTTCTGCCGATCTTAGCATAGGGAGAGGTTGCTGCAGCTTCATCAGAAGAAGGGATATAGTTAGGGAGGGAAGATTAACCTCCAAACTGCTTGTGCTGTAGCGATTTCCACTGTCCAACACCACCTTTTTTTTGCAGGGACAGTGGAGGCTATATTTTTGTGCATCAGCTCTGTAGCTTATTAGGCTGCCTTATAAGGCTCCCTGATAGCTGCATTGCTGTTTGCACGCTGCCGTGCAAACCAACTGCTTTTTTAAAAGCAAAAATCCTGTTGCTCCTTTCTGCACAATTATCTTGTTTATTTGTCCACACTTTTGTGTGCAGCAGTCCTTTTTATTGCTGCCATACTTGTCCTGAGATCATTGTAGGGAGATTGAAATTGTACTACAGTCCTTGTATTTTTTCATCCGCAGCTGCCAGTGTTGCACACGAGGTGTCCCATTATCGAACAGCTAGTGGTAAGCGTCAGCAGGCTGTGTTACAAATTAAGTGTTTGGGCGACAACAGACACACCGCAGAAGTACTGGCCGAGTACTTGCAGCAACAAACTCAGTCATGGCTGGGCAGTGTACATCTTGAGGCAGGCAACGTAGTCAGTGATAACGGGAGGAATTTTATGTCTGCCATAGCCCTTTCAGAACTGAAACACATACCTTGCCTGGCTCACACCTTGAACCTGATGGTGCAGGGCTTCCTCAAAAATTATCCAGAGTTACCAGCCCTGCTCCTGGAGGTGCGAAGACTTTGCTCGCACATCCGCCAGTCACCCGTACACTCCAGCCTTATGCTGAACCATCAGCGATCGCTGAATCTTCCCCAGCACCGCCTAATAATCGACGTTGCAACAAGGTGGAACTCCACACTGCACATAGTTCAGAGGCTGTGCGAATAGAGGCGTGCTGTAATTAATTTGTGGGAGGATACACATACACGGGCAGGCACTTGGATGGCAGACATGGAGTTGTCTGGTGTGCAGTGGTCAAAGCTACAAGACCTCTGTCAAGTCCTTCAGTGTTTTGAGGAATGCACACGGCTGGTAAGTGCAGACGACGCCATCATAAGCATGAGCATCCCACTAATGCGTCTGCTGATGCAAAGTTTGACGCACATTAAGGAGCAGGCGTCTGCAGCCGAGAAGGAGGGAAGCCTTGATGACAGTCAGCCATTGTCTGCTCAGGGAACTCTCCTGGACGAGGTGGCGGACGAAGAGGAGGAGGAGGAGGATGATGGGGATGAATATTTATGGGAGGAGGATGCTTCTCAGGGGGCAATAGAAACTGGTGGCGTTGCAAGGTCAGGTACAGGGTTTTTGCGGGACACAAGTGATGTTGATTTGCAAGAAAGTGCTCCTCAACCCAGCACAAGCAGTGAATTGACACCTGGAACATTGGCCCACATGGCTGAGTATGCCTTGCGTATCCTAAAAAGGGACCCCTGCATTATCAAAATGATGACCGATGACGATTACTGGTTGGCCTGCCTCCTGGATCCACAATATAAAGGAAAATTACAAAATATCATGCCACATGAGAACCTTGAGCAAATATTGGCTACCAAACAAGCAACTCTTGTAGACCGTTTGGTTCAGGCATTCCCAGCACACAGCGGCGGTGATGGTTCTCACACGAGCCGTAGGGGGCAACATGGCAGAGGTGTTGGAGGTGCACAAATCCGAAGTGGTGTTGGACAGAGGGGTTTTATGACCAGGTTGTGGAGTGATTTCGCAATGACCGCTGACACGACAGGTACTGCTCCATCGATTCAAAGTGACAGGAGACAGCATTTGTCCAGTATGGTTAAGAACTACTTTTCCTCCCTTATCGATGTTCTCCCTCTCAGGTCATTCCCCTTTGATTACTGGGCATCTAAAGTAGACACCTGGCCTGAATTGGCAGAATATGCATTACAGGAGCTTGCTTGCCCTGCTGCTAGTGTGCTATCAGAAAGAGTCTTCAGTGCTGCTGGTTCAATACTGACCGAAAAAAGGACACGTCTGGCTACCCAAAATGTTGATGATCTAACCTTCATTAAAATGAACCAATCATGGATTTCAAATTATTTAGCCCCACCTTCCCCTGCTGACACGTAGCTTGCCTGAAAAATGTCTTGCTTTTGGCCTCCTCTTACTGACTGCTCCAATTCCTCCATTTGCAGCTGCTGAATGTCCAACATAGGCCATTTTTATACCTCCCTAAATGGGCTGACTCCCCCCACAGGGCTGTGGTCACCACCTGGCGCAAGCACCCGTGCGAGTGCCGCTTGCCTGGACAGGTGGGTGGGCCCACTCTTGGGCGACGGCACTGGCACAGGGTCCCTCATAGTACAATGAAGTGTCTCTGACGGTGGTGGTGCACAACCAACGTCAGACACACCGTCGTAATATGAGGGGCCCCGTGCCAGTACCACCTCCCACGAGAGAGTGTTCCCCCCCAGCTCAAACAGTGCTCTACCACTTGCAATACTTACCTCTCCCTGCTCCACCACTGTGTAGTCTGTGCTGTTAAATCCTTCAATGGCACTGCCAATACAAATTTGTTGAAATGATAGATGATAGTTAAAATATACAGGGGCCCTGGCCTCCATTTAGACCAGTTAATACTTTGCGCCTACTACCACTGTCTGCCACTCAGCAGAGGAGCCCACCCCTGTACCCAGCTATGCCACCTGTTTATTTATGAACAATTTTTTGGCAGACATTTAGCCCACTTTATTATTTGGGCTTTCTAACTGTGTCTGCCTCTCATTACAGTTTTAATCCACTGAACAAAGCAATGCCGCCTGTTTAGTCCTGTTACCACATTTGAACTGCATTTAGCCTACTTTATTATTTAGGCCTACTAACTGTGTCTGCCACTCATTACAGTTTTCCTCCACTGAACAAAGCAATGCCGCCTGTTTAGTCCTGTTACCAATTTTGAACTGCATTTAGCCTACTTTACTATTTGGGCCTATATCTGAGTTTCCTCCTCATCCTGCCCATTGCCCAGCCACTGCTAGATGAGTCTGCTGGTACATTGACCCAGACCACTACATTCCCCTTGCACTCTACACAGCCAGAATCTGACCCTGCTGAAAGTCAGGTTCCCCTTCCCGCATACTATACCACCTTACACGGGGACAAAGAGGAAGGTGCAGATGAAAGTGCAGGTTCCTTCATCAGGTGGGAGGGCATACTCATTGGCGATGTCACTGGCACAAGGCCCCTCATAGTGCGCAAAAGTGTCTCTGCCAGTGGGAGGTGCCACCTGCCATCAAACACACCGCCGTACTATGAGGGGTGTCATGAATCCCCAATGGCGAGGGATAGCACAGGACAAGCAAAGTATAACAAATATCGGACGAGCTCTAGGGTGATGGAACCTGGGCTGACCGCTGCCCTATGCCTGACAAACGCAACTAGAGATAGCCAGGGAGCGTGCCTACGTTGGTTCTAGACGCCACGCACCAGCCTAAGAGCTAACTAGTACTGCAGAGAAAACAAAGACCTCACTTGCCTCCAGAGGAATTAACCCCAAAGGTATAGTTGCCCCCCACATGTATTGACGGTGAAATGAGAGGAAGGCACACACATAGAGATGATGTATATAGCTTTAGCAAATAGAGGCCCGCTGAAAACTAGAAAGCAGAATGATACAAAAGGGGACTGAGCGGTCAGCAAAAAACCCTAATCAAAAATACCATCCTGAGATTACAAGAACCCATGTGCCAACTCATGGCACATGGGGAGAACCTCAGTCCACTAGAGCAACCAGCTAGCATAGAGACATTCTAAGCAAGCTGGACCAAAAACCAAACAACTGAAAATCAGCACTTAGCTTATCCTGAAAGATCTGGGAGCAGGTAGGCAGGAACCAAACAGAGCACATCTGAACACATTGATAGCCGGCAAGGGAAATGACAGAAAGGCCAGGTAAAATAGGAAACACCCAGCCTCTGATGGACAGGTGGAAAACAAAGGCCGCAACCCACCAAAGTCACCCAGTACCAGCAGTAACCACCAGAGGGAGCCCACAAACAGAATCCACAACAGTACCCCCCCCTTGAGGAGGGGTCACCGAACCCTCACGAGAACCCCCAGGGCGATCAGGGTGAGCTCTATGGAAGGCGCGGACCAAATCAGTCGCATGAACATCGGAGGCGACCACCCAGGAATTATCCTCCTGACCATAACCCTTCCACTTAACCAAATACTGGAGTTTGCGTCTGGAAACACGAGAATCCAAGATCTTTTCAACAACATACTCCAATTCTCCCTCCACCAGCACCGGAGCAGGAGGCTCGACCGAAGGAACAACGGGCACCTCATACCTCCGCAACAACGACCGATGGAACACATTATGAATAGCAAACGATGCTGGGAGATCCAAACGAAAAGATACAGGGTTAAGAATCTCCGAGATCCTATAAGGACCGATGAACCGAGGCTTGAACTTAGGAGAAGAGACCTTCATAGGGACAAAACGAGAAGACAACCACACCAAGTCCCCAACAAGAAGTCGGGGACCCACGCGGCGACGGCGATTAGCAAACTGCTGAGTCTTCTCCTGAGATAACTTCAAATTGTCCACCACCTGATTCCAAATCTGATGTAGCCTGTCCACCACCACGTCCACTCCAGGACAATCCGAAGATTCCCCCTGACCAGAGGAAAAACGAGGATGAAACCCCGAATTACAAAAAAAAGGAGAGACCAACGTGGCAGAACTAGCCCGATTATTAAGAGCAAATTCGGCCAGTGGCAAAAAAGCAACCCAGTCATCCTGATCAGCAGAAACAAAACACCTCAAATAAGTTTCCAAGGTCTGATTAGTTCGCTCTGTCTGGCCATTCGTCTGAGGATGGAATGCAGACGAGAAAGACAAATCAATGCCCATCTTGGCACAAAACGTCCGCCAAAATCTAGACACAAACTGGGATCCCCTGTCAGAAACGATATTCTCCGGAATCCCATGCAAACGAACCACGTTCTGAAAAAACAAAGGAACCAACTCAGAGGAGGAGGGCAACTTAGGCAAGGGCACCAAATGAACCATCTTAGAAAAGCAGTCACACACAACCCAGATAACGGACATTTTCTGTGAAACCGGGAGATCAGAAATAAAATCCATGGAAATGTGCGTCCAAGGCCTCTTCGGGATGGGCAATGATAACAACAACCCACTAGCCCGTGAACAGCAAGGCTTAGCTCGAGCACACACTTCACAAGACTGCACAAAGGTACGCACATCCCTAGACAAGGAAGGCCACCAAAAAGACCTGGCCACCAAGTCTCTTGTACCAAATATTCCAGGATGACCAGCCAACACAGAAGAATGGACCTCGGAGATGACTCTACTGGTCCAATCATCCGGAACAAACAGTCTTTCTGGTGGACATCGATCCGGTTTATCCACCTGAAACTCCTGCAATGCGCGTCGCAAGTCTGGGGATACGGCGGACAATATTACCCCATCCCTAAGGATACCAGCAGGCCCAGTGTCTCCAGGAGAGTCAGGCACAAAACTCCTGGAAAGAGCATCTGCCTTCACATTCTTTGAACCTGGCAGGTATGAAACCACGAAATTGAAACGAGAAAAAAATAACGACCAACGAGCCTGTCTAGGATTCAAACGCCTGGCAGACTCAAGGTAAATGAGATTCTTGTGATCAGTCAAGACCACCACGCGATGTTTAGCACCCTCAAGCCAATGACGCCACTCCTCAAATGCCCACTTCATGGCCAAAAGCTCCCGATTACCCACATCATAATTGCGCTCGGCGGGCGAGAATTTTCTAGAGAAGAAAGCACATGGCTTCATCACCGAGCCATTAGAACTTCTCTGTGACAAAACCGCCCCCGCTCCAATCTCGGAAGCATCAACCTCAACCTGAAAAGGAAGTGAAACATCTGGTTGACACAACACAGGAGCAGAAGAAAACCGGCGCTTAAGTTCCCGAAAGGCCTCCACGGCCGCAGGAGACCAATCAGCAACATCAGCACCCTTTTTAGTCAAATCAGTCAAAGGTTTAACAATACTGGAAAAATTAGCAATGAACCGACGATAAAAATTAGCAAACCCCAAGAACTTCTGAAGGCTCTTAACAGATGTAGGTTGTGTCCAGTCACAAATAGCCTGAACCTTAACGGGATCCATCTCAATAGTAGAAGGAGAAAAAATGTACCCCAAAAAAGAAATCTTCTGGACTCCGAAGAGACACTTTGAGCCCTTCACAAACAGAGAATTGGCCCGCAAAACCTGAAACACCTTCCTGACCTGTAGAACATGAGACTCCCAGTCATCAGAAAACACCAAAATATCATCCAAATACACAATCATAAACTTATCCAGATATTCACGGAAAATATTGTGCATAAAGGACTGAAAGACTGACGGAGCATTGGAGAGTCCAAAAGGCATTACCAAATACTCAAAATGGCCCTCAGGCGTATTAAATGCGGTTTTCCACTCATCACCCTGTTTTATCCGCACCAGATTATATGCACCACGAAGATCTATTTTAGTGAACCACCTAGCCCCCTTAATGCGAGCAAACAAATCAGTAAATAAAGGCAATGGATACTGGTATTTGACTGTAATCTTATTCAGAAGGCGATAATCTATACAAGGCCTCAGGGAACCATCTTTTTTTGCCACGAAAAAAAAACCTGCTCCCAGAGGGGACGAAGATGGATGAATATGTCCCTTTTCCAAGGACTCCTTAATATAATTCCGCATAGCAGTATGCTCTGGCAGTGACAGATTAAATAAACGACCCTTAGGGAACTTACTGCCAGGAATCAATTCTATAGCACAGTCACACTCTCTATGAGGAGGGAGTGAATTGAGCTTAGGCTCCTCAAAAACATCCCTATAATCCGACAAAAACGCAGGGATCTCCGAAGGAGTAGATGAAGCGATAGAAATCGGAGGTGCATCATCATGAACCCCCTGACATCCCCAGCTTAGCACAGACATTGTTTTCCAGTCCAGGACAGGATTATGAGTTTGTAACCATGGCAGACCAAGCACTAGTACATCATGAAAATTATACAGTACAAGGAAGCGAATCACCTCCTGATGAACGGGAGTCATGCGCATGGTCACTTGTGTCCAATACTGCGGTTTATTCATAGCCAATGGTGTAGAATCAATTCCCTTCAGAGGAATAGGAACTTCCAGAGGCTCTAGACTAAAACCGCAGCGTTTAGCAAATGACCAATCCATAAGACTCAGGGCAGCGCCTGAATCCACATAGGCATCGACGGAAATGGAAGACAGTGAAAAAATCAGAGTCACAGACAAAATGAACTTAGACTGCAGAGTATCAATGGCAAAAGATTTATCAACCCTTTTTGTGCGTTTAGAGCATGCTGATATAACATGAGCTGAATCACCACAATAAAAACACAAACCATTTTTCCGCCTATAATTTTGCCGTTCACTTCTGGACTGAATTCTATCACATTGCATAGTCTCAGGTGCCTGTTCAGAAGACACCGCCAACTGGTGCACGGGTTTGCGCTCCCGTAAACGCCGATCAATCTGAATGGCCATAGCCATAGACTCATTCAGACCTGTAGGCGCAGGGAACCCCACCATAATATCCTTAATGGCCTCAGAAAGACCATTCATGAAGTTTGCAGCCAGGGCGCACTCATTCCACTGAGTAAGCACCGACCATTTCCGAAATTTCTGACAATATATTTCCGCTTCATCATGCCCCTGAGAGAGGGCTAATAAAGCCTTTTCAGCCTGAATCTCTAGGTTAGGTTCCTCATAGAGCAATCCCAATGCCAGAAAAAACGCATCCACACTGAGCAATGCAGGATCCCCTGGTGCCAATGCAAATGCCCAATTCTGAGGGTCGCCCCGTAGGAACGATATAACAATCTTGACCTGTTGAGCAGGGTCTCCAGAGGAGCGAGATTTCAAAGAGAGAAACAATTTACAATTGTTCCTGAAATTCAGGAAGGTAGATCTATCTCCAGAAAAAAACTCTGGAATAGGAATTCTAGGTTCAGACATGGGAGTGTGAACAACGAAATCCTGTATGTTTTGAACCTTTGCCGCGAGATTACTCAGGCTGGAAGCCAAACTCTGGACATCCATGATTAACAGCTAAGATCAGAGCCATTCAAGGGTTAAGAGGAGGTAAGAAGCAGCTAGACAGCAATTAAGGGCTAGGCAGCAAAACTCTGAAGGGAAAAAAAAAAAAAAAAAAATTTCCCTTGAACACTTCTTTTTCTCCTGCTTCAGCCCAAACAATTAACACTTTGTGGGCCGGCTATACTGTCATGAATCCCCAATGGCGAGGGATAGCACAGGACAAGCAAAGTATAACAAATATCGGACGAGCTCTAGGGTGATGGAACCTGGGCTGACCGCTGCCCTATGCCTGACAAACGCAACTAGAGATAGCCAGGGAGTGTGCCTACGTTGGTTCTAGACGCCACGCACCAGCCTAAGAGCTAACTAGTACTGCAGAGAAAACAAAGACCTCACTTGCCTCCAGAGGAATTAACCCCAAAGGTATAGTTGCCCCCCACATGTATTGACGGTGAAATGAGAGGAAGGCACACACATAGAGATGATGTATATAGCTTTAGCAAATAGAGGCCCGCTGAAAACTAGAAAGCAGAATGATACAAAAGGGGACTGAGCGGTCAGCAAAAAACCCTAATCAAAAATACCATCCTGAGATTACAAGAACCCATGTGCCAACTCATGGCACATGGGGAGAACCTCAGTCCACTAGAGCAACCAGCTAGCATAGAGACATTCTAAGCAAGCTGGACCAAAAACCAAACAACTGAAAATCAGCACTTAGCTTATCCTGAAAGATCTGGGAGCAGGTAGGCAGGAACCAAACAGAGCACATCTGAACACATTGATAGCCGGCAAGGGAAATGACAGAAAGGCCAGGTAAAATAGGAAACACCCAGCCTCTGATGGACAGGTGGAAACCAAAGGCCGCAACCCACCAAAGTCACCCAGTACCAGCAGTAACCACCAGAGGGAGCCTACAAACAGAATCCACAACAGAGGGGCCCTGTGCCAGTGCCAACGAGTGGGCCCCCCCTGCTTGCTCAGGATCACAGCACTTGCAAAGTTGAAATACTTACCTCTCCCTGCTACACCGCTGTAACGTATTCCGCGTTTCCTGGGCCCACGATTATCTAGAGCCAGCCCTACCCCCCCCCCCCCCCCACAACTTTAGCCAAATGACCCCCAGTTTTCAATGCCTAACTATTATTATAAAGTAAATTAAGATTGACAAGCTTAAGTAATAAGAATTGATGTTTTTGGCATTAAAATGGGCACTGTAGGTGTTTTCCTGTCCTCCACTCACTGCCGACTTTGATTCCCCATTGACTTGCATTGGGTTTCGTATTTCAGTCGGCCCCCGACTTTTCGCAATAATCGGCTGATTTCACCCTACCCGACTTTTGACAAAGTTGGGTTTTGCGAAACCCGACTCGATCCGAAAAAAGTAAAAGTCGCTCAACTCTAGTGGTGACCATGAGGACCCTGTCCCGATTCTGCAGGTGGAGGTCGTCATATCGGCATTGTACCTTGAGCTGGAGAGTGAGGTGTTGGAGACCCAGAGGGACGCCCCTGCCTCCTGCTCTCCAGGAAGGTTATTTATGCCACCAAATCTGCTCTGCAAAGTAATTGGGGAACATTACAACTCTGTGCTTGCTGGTCATTCAGGTGGTAAGGCAACCGCGGACCTCCTTTCTTGTCGTTTTTGGTGGCTAGGGTTGCATAGGGATATGGTTGAACAAGTATTTTCTTGTAGTGTCTGCGCACATTCTAAAGTATCGCATACCTATCTGTCTGGTACCCTTCTTCCACTACCTATTCCTAGTAGACGATGGACACATTTATTTGTCCATGGATTTTAGTACTGACCTACGGGTATCTGCAGGCAAGGCTGTGGTTTTGGTGGTTGTGCATAGGTTTAGTTAAATGGTTCATTTCTTTGCATTACCGGCACTTCGGAATGCCAAGACTCTTGCTCAGGTGTTTATAAATGAGATTGTGAAGCTTCACGGGGTTCCCTCTGATGTGGTGTCAGATCAGGAGACCCAGTTTATTTCCAAGTTCTGAAGGACATTCTGTTCTCGACTGATGGTGCACCTGTCCTTTTCCTCTGTGTTCCTTTCCCAGTTAAATGGACATACCGAGCGCATTAACCAGAATTTGGAGATCTACCTCAGGTGTTTTGTCTCTGAAAATCAGGAGGATTGGGCTTCCTACTTATCGCTGACAGAATTTGCTATCAATAATCACTGTCAAGTATCTACCAGCAGGTTACTGTTCTTTGGTGCATACGGTTACCATCTGCTGTTTGGTACTTTTAGCGGGGGAGGGGCTTCCGGAGTTCCGGAAGAGGAACGATTTGCTTTGTCGCTCTCCTCAGTGTGGCAGGGGGTTCTGAGTAATATGAAGATTATGGGGGACAGGTACAAACGTATGGCTGACAGAAAATGCTTGCCGGACCTGAATGTGAATGACTTTGTGTGGTTGTCTGCCAGGAATGTCAGGTTGAGGGTTCCTTCCTGGAAGTTGGGACCTAGATTTATTGGTCCCTATAAAATAACCACCATCATTAATCCAGCAGCGTTTCAGCTTGAATTTCCTCAGGCTCTTAAGATCCACTATGTCTTCTATAGGTCTTTGCTCATGAAGTATGTGGAACCTCTTGAGCCCTCACCCCTACCGTCACCGCCAATAATGGTTGATGGAAATCTCAAGTTCAGATTTCGAGGATTGTAGATTCTCACCTCTATCGTATTTGGGGCACTGGAAGGGTTATTGTTCAGAGGAAATTATGTGGATCTTGGCATCAGAGGTGAATGCCCCCTAGCTGGTTTATTCATTTCACACCTTTTATCCCGAGAATTCTGGTCGTGAGTATCCAGTGGCCACTAATAGAAGGTGGGGTACTGTCACGGGTGTGTCAGAGGTTGCAAACAGTCACACTGCTTCTAGCTGCAGAAGGTCTCTGCATTTGGCCTTGCAGACACCTTCTTAACCATTCTGATTCTTTGACACAGAGGCAACCTTTCTCTGGCTCTATTTGACACACCTGGACCTGGGTGTTAATAGACTCAAAGCTTGCTGCTGGGAGTTGCCAGTGATATTTCCATTCCCCCTGTTGAGCCTTGGAGCTATAGCAGTCGGCTATCTTCCTATTTGGTGTTACTGGAGGACGTCTGTGTTACATCCCTGAGTTTTGTCAAGAAAAGTGTTCCCCTTGTTTGTCTATCCCAGCTGTCTATAGTGGTAGTGGGGATTGACTAGTGCTTACCCCATCATTCCCTAAGTGAGATAGGTGAGGACATGCAAAATCAGCAAACGGAACCATGCACTGTGCCTCTTGGCCACACATAGGGTGCATCAAGCAGCCGAATTAGCATGTTTAGTGTGGTTATGGTGTGATGGTATTTGTCCCTTCTATGTGGCATTATTTGGTCACTATGTGGTGGTAATATGTGGTCTGGTCATATGTGGTGGTATTTGTCCCTTGTATGTGGTAAGATTTGGTCACTATGTTGTGGCAATCTGTGGTGTGACGGCATTTGTCCTTTGTATGTGGTATTATTTGGTCACTGTGTGGTTATAATATGTGGTCTTGTCATGGTATGCCGGTATTTGTCCCTTGTATATGTTATTATTAAACTTTAGTTTCTGTAGAACAGAGGCAGCACTAAAGGTGGCACTTTTATATGGGCTAAATCCCCTGCAAGACTATGGCCCCTAATTATTAAGAAGCCTGTTTTTATCCAGTCAAAAGACGTCTGCATCTGATCAATAATACTAATTTCAGTCTCCAGGATTTCAACTAATCACCAGACCTTCCAGATATAATTTTGATAAACTAATTACAATTAGAAAGGCTTTATTAAAAGCCTTTTTTTTTCGGGTCCCAACATCCGCAGATTTCACCTTTTGTCCATTACAATAACTCATTCACTTCACACCAGTGACAGCACAATATGTAGCAAGCAGTAGATTGGCTGCATAAATGTAAACCAGACCTGGCTTTTCCACCCCCTGCAGTCTTTTTGATGAGGTCCTGCTGATGAACTTTATAACCCATGTGCTGCTTTCCCAATGAAATCTACTATTAACTGCAGCAGAACATACTTCTCTGTAGTCAGCTGGACAATTTTACGAGTCCATCATCAAAACATCTCAAAACCCCACACCACTGCTACGGAAATGGAAAGGGGAAGAAAAAAATACAAAGCTCAGATTAAGGACATATGCATACATAATATTTCAGGGGAATATTCCAATGGCACATTGACGGAATCAGCGTAGTACTAGGTAAGTGTTCATGTAATGCAAAAGCAGTAAAAACAGCCAGATGGCACCTACGGTATATGTAAGGAAAGTGGCCCCCTTCTGGGGAGAAATTCTCATCTTGCAAACAGATTTGAAGTAATATAATGTTACTATTGGAAAAGCCCCATTTGGCTGCAGGGTTTTTCAATAACAATCTGCAAGAATGAGGCCCTATGCATATGGCTGTATTATATAAGGTTCCTGTAGTATACCTCCATATAACTACAATTGTCAAATTCTATGCGAATACAACAGGTTAAAGTAAAATAGTGGCATGCTCCATCAGACTGCTCCAAGGCAAGAACATCTACATACATACTGCATGTCACCTTGGAAGAAGGTAAAGCCTTTGTGCATGTGTAAGGGGGAGAAACTAACCAGACTTGCCTCATACGTAACGGGTCCGGAACCGTCGGGTCTGTCACCTAGGATACAAGGGGAGGGCTTGGGGTGTCCCTGTGCTTGAGAGAAGGGGGCATGGCTAAGCAGACAGTTAAAGCACGTACAGAAATTCAAACAGTTCGGGCGGGAACGGCACGGCTCTGACTGGAGCCGGGAAAGAGCGGACGCGCTAACAGGAAACAACCGACAGGGACCCGCTGAGACACCACACATAACGATGTCCTCGCTAACACCGCTGTCCCCACTTACATCGCGGACCTTTAAGAGACTGCTGACTCAACCGACAACGCTGACAAGACCGCCCCGGCCGGGAGCACTGACCGTGAGAGGCAAGGTCTGTGTACGGGATACAGGCGCTCATCAGTACGGCACAGCGGACCCAGCTGGCCATTATAGAGTGTGTCGGGACAGTGTCACAGGGTCCGGCAGTGTAGGGACTCTCACCGCTGAGGGAAGAGACAATTCCTCCTTCCTCCCATCATCCGTTGGGGCCAGTGTCCGTGATAATACCACAGACTAACTCCGCCATTGCCAGGTTAACCAGAGGACATCGCCACTGCCAGGACCACCAGAGGACACTGACATCATCAGGACCACAGGAGGACACAGTTAACGCCAGGGAAGTTTCCCCCATTTTTTTCACAGAACTGTGACAGATCCTTTTTTTTGTCACGTAATCTAAACTTCCTCAGTCACGGGCAGGAGCACACCCGTGGCTGATGCCCAAAGTGTTTAGAGTATTATTTGTTTTTCCAAACAACTTTATTAACATTTTCAACCAAAACAAGACATAGGGTACCGTCACACATTGAAATTTTCATCGCTGCGACGGCACGATCCGTGACGTCGCAGCGATCGTATGATCATCGCTCCAGCGTCGTAGACTGCGGTCACACGTTGCAATCACGGCGCTGGAGCGATGCCGAAGTCCCCGGGTAACCAGGGTAAACATCGGGTAACTAAGCGCAGGGCCGCGCTTAGTAACCCGATGTTTACCCTGGTTACCAGCGTAAACGTAAAAAAACAAACAGTACATGCTCACCCGTCGGTGTCCTTCAGGTCCCTTGCCGTCTGCTTCCTGCTCTGAGTGCAGCCGTACACTGAGAGCAGAGCGCAGCACCGCTGTGATCTGCTCTCACTTTCCGGCCGGCACTCAGAGCAGGAAGCAGACGGCAAGGGACCTGAAGGACACCGACGGGTGAGTATGTACGGTTTGTTTTTTTACGTTTACGCTTGTAACCAGGGTAAACATCGGGTTACTAAGCGCGGCCCTGCGCTTAGTTACCCGATGTTTACCCTGGTTACAAGCGAAGACATCGCTGGATCGCTGTCACACACAACGATCCAGCGATGTCAGCGGGTGATCAAGCGACGAAAGAAAGTTCCATACGATCTGCTACGACGTACGATTCTCAGCAGGATCCCTGATCGCTGCTGCGTGTCAGACACTGCGATATCGTAACGATATCGCTAGAACGTCACGAATCGTAACGTCGTAGCGATGGAAATTTCAATGTGTGACGGTACCCATAGAGAGAGCAAGGTTAACATAAATGCAATGACATGAAACATTCATGAAGCATAAAAGTAAAAATAGAATAAAATAAAATAGCAAAACAATAAATACAGTAAATTCTTATGGAAATATTTCCAGCCAGCGAGACCATTTTTTCAAAAAGGAAGGAAAGCAACCATTCAGTAACACCAATTTTTGTTCATAGGATTTATGCAAAGCCAGTTTATCAATAATTTCTTGTGAAGAGGGTACTTTAGAAGATTTCCAAAAAAAAAGCAATAGCATTCTTAGAAACTAAAAGCAGATGTATAACAAGTTTCCTAAAAGGTGGAGTCAATTGATCTGCATTCAACGAGAGCAGGGCCAACTGAGGAGACAGAGAAAAATCCGAAAGTTTTAATATAATAGAAATAAGAGAAGAGATTTCATCCCAAAAAGGTCTAATATGTGGACAAAACCAAAACAAATGGGAAAGGCTACCATAATGTCCACAATCCCTCCAGCAGAGAGGGGAATTGGAAAGATTAATAAATGCTAAGCGAGACGGTGAATAATACCACCTAGAGATAAGCTTAAAATAAGACTCATGAAGAGCCATGGACATGGTGGGAGAATAAGTCAAGGACATGGCCAGTTCCCAATCATCTAGAGCTACAGAAAGATTCAAAGTAGATTCCCATTTGCTCATGTATGGGGATTTTATAACTTTGAAATCATTATTAAACCACTGGTAGTAGACCAAAATATGCTATGACCGGAGTTGCATAAAATATTAATCGCTAGCTCCGATAAAGGAGGGCGACCAGTCACAAATGTCCTCAAAATATCCTTTAAAATAGTAAACTGCATAAAAGCTGATGAGGGAACACCAAACCTATCTTTAAGGTGGGTAAATGACACAAACTTGTTACCATCAAAGATGTCATGTAGTTTAGAGATTCCCCAGTCAGCCCAATTTGAATGCAGATCAAACGAGAAAACAGTAGCCAAAAAAGAGAGGGGAAGTCTCAGTATAAGCTGCATCTTGGCAAAACCGCTTTAAATTTAGA
The DNA here is from genome assembly GCF_051348905.1 of Ranitomeya variabilis. Lineage (NCBI taxonomy): Eukaryota > Metazoa > Chordata > Amphibia > Anura > Dendrobatidae > Ranitomeya > Ranitomeya variabilis. Next base: position 213,073,052 of record NC_135233.1, on the reverse strand, counting down.
GAAATTTCCGCCATGCCACAAGAACAGCTACAAAAATCAGATGATCAGACCGAACAATGACTTAGAGGTGAATAAATTCATCATAATTTTACAAGGTGGAAAATTTATATTAAAATATAATTCCAATTCCACCCAAGAAGGTGTATGATCTGCAGACCACCAATATAGACTCTGTTTAATTAAATTAGAGAAATAATAGGCTGAAACATTAGGAAGACCCATACCCCCACGCAATTTATATTTATACAGTTGACTAGAGGCTATACGAGCTCTCTTGTTGCCACAAACAAACAGATTGAGGTGTGCCTGCAAACTGGTCAAATAGGAAGTAGAAACAAGTAAAGGAAGGGACCTGAAGACATAGAGAATCTTGGGAAGAATTATTGATTTTACAATAAGGCACCTTCCCCACCAAGATAATACTTTATCATCATAAAATCTAAGCTCTTTAGAAATGGAAGCAAAAAGAGAATCCAAATTGCTGGGAATCAAGGAGCTAAGATTTCTAGAAAACCTCAGACCCAAATAAACAATATCCCTCTCCGCCCAACTCCGGGGCGAAATATCCTTTATACTCCGGATTTGCGAATCAGTGAGATTAAATTGAAAAATTTTCGACTTGGGCTTGTTTATTTTAAAATATGAAAAAAATGAAAATTTTTTAAGAAGGGTTTGCAAATGTGGAATAAAACGACAAGGATTGGTAAGGGACAGGAGAATATCATCAGCACATAAACTGATTTTAAATTTAATTTTTGATTTTAAATGGAGGGATTATCTCTAATGAGCTGGGCTAATGACTCTATGGCAAGGGCAAAAAGCAATGTTGAAAGGGGGCAACCCTTAGAGATTGGAAATGGGGAAGAAAAGTGATTATTAATATAAATTTTTGCCTGAGGATCGGAATATAAATTCCAAATCAAAGCCAAATTTTTGTAGGGAACATTTGAGAAAAGTCCAATTTAAGCGATCAAATGCTTTCTCTGCATCAAGAGAAATTAAAGTGGACTTAATTTTTTGGGAATTAATTAATTTAATAATATTTATCAGCCTTCTTGTACCTTCAATGGATTGCCGGTGCTTGATAAATCCAATCTGGTCCGTGGAAATTAATTTGGGCAAAATAAGGTTAAGGCGGTTAGCTAAGACTTTGGAATAAATTTTGAGATCAGTATTAATAAATGAAATGGGACGGTAATTAAGTATTTGATCAGGACTAGTATGAGGCTTGTGAATAAGTATAATTGTGGCATCCAAATTTTCCCTAGGGAAAGAACCAACGGACGCAGCGGCATTGAAAATTTGAAACTAAATGAGGGACAAGAATTTCACGGAATGATTTATAATAATTATTGCTATAACCATCAGGACCAGGGGCCTTATAGGATTTCAATTGTTTTATTGTGTCACTAATCTCTTCTGCAGTAAAAGGAGCAGCCAAAATGTCTGCATCCATGGAATGAAGTTGTGGAAGATTGACAGAAGACAAAAAGTCATCAATAGATCTCGCACCTGGAATGGGAAGAGAGGGATCAGACCGCAAATTATATAATTGATTGAAATATTGTGCAAATTCATTTGCAATGTCCTGTGGGTGGGTGAGAGAAATGCCCTTAGGAGAAATGCCCTCTTGTAAATTCGATTACGTATTCTAACCTTTTTAATTTTATTGAACATAAAATGAGTGGGCTTGTTAAGGGACATATAATGATTGAGTTTTGATTGTTTGACCGCAGAGTCATAAAATGAAAAAATTGTGGCCCTCAATTCATTCCTAAGATGGGATAAATCAGTCAAAGTTTTGGAACAAGGGGCTGGGCTATTGGCCAATGCCAGCTCCAACTCCTTCTCTTTAATCAAGGCTTGTAAACGTTTCATCTTTTGGCTGTTAAAATTTTTAATACGGGAGGAAATATGAATGAGAGTGCCACGTAGAACCGCCTTGTGCGCGTTCCACTGGAGGAATAGCTTGGAAGGGTCATACACATTCTCAGAAAAATAAAGGTTAAGAGATATAGAAATTTCCTCATGGTATGTAGGATTTTGAAAACTAGAAGCATTACACTTCCAATACGGTTGATTATTAATAGAGTGACCTTCAATCAATTTGGCAATGACAGGGGCATGATCCGAAATGGAATTATTACCAATGGATATAGAGGAAAATCTAGGGAGGGAGAACACATCTGATAATATCAGATCAATGCGAGAAGCTGACAAATGGGAGTCAGAAAAATACGTGTATTCTCTTGAAGTGGAGTTTAAACATCTAAAGATGTCATAAAGTGTCACGGTGAGACTAGGTGAGCGAGAGCTAATAACCCGGGCCCCTGCAATTTCCCTCAGACTAGGGAAATCCTGGCTGACCCTCTACCTGAAGTTTACACTGATGGTGTGCATGTCCAGACCTCGAACCTCACCCTGCCTCCTGTTTCAACCCTAAGCTGAAACCTCCGCCCACCACCCAGTGAAGAGGTAATTCACCAATACCCACAGTTAGCACAGACAAGGATAAAGGAAAATATACACCACGCCGCAGTCACTCAGGAATACACTATAAATGTGCAGGGCAAAATAAATACAAATATAGGAAGGAGTAAATAAGACAAAGGAAAATACACCACCAGCAACGAATCTCCAGAAACCAGCTCTCCACTCGACACCGAGATAACAACGCACAAGACAGAAGCTATAATCGGCGACACCCAATGATCAGGAGAGCTATTTAAAGGCAATGGGCATGGCCCAGCTTCCAATCCGAGGATCAGGTAAATTAACCCCAGAACAGCTAGGTAAAATCTAGCCGACGCCAATGAGCAAATAGTGGTCAAAAGCGGAATTACCGCTGTCTGTCGAACGACCTGGTCTGAACAGCGTCTGACATGACAGTACCCCGCCTTCTACGAGGGACCCCAGGGCCCTCACGGCTTATAGGACCCGGCTTGTGTGGATGGCGACGATGAAAAAACCTGACCAGCTGAACCGCATGAATGTCCGAGGCTGGTACCCAGGACCTCTCCTCAGGCCCATAACCACGCCAGTGTACCAAGTACTGTAAAGTGCGGCGCACTACACGAGAGTCAACCACCTTGGAGACTTCAAACTCCAAATTACCATCCACCAAGACTGGAGGTGGCATAGGCGCCACGTCCACAGAACCCACCACCTTCTTTAAAAGAGACCTGTGGAACACGTTGTATATCTTATACACCGTAGGAAGCTCCAATCGGTACGCTACTGGGTTAAGACGGCGGTGACCCTAAATGGACCAATAAATCGTGGACCCAATTTAAGGGACGGTATTTTGACCACACCCAGTCATCCACACTCAGGTCCGGACCTGGCACACGCCTACTGTCAGCCACACGTTTGTACCTAGCACTAGTGTTGAGCGATACCGTCCGATACTTGAAAGTATCGGTATCGGATAGTATCGGCCGATACCCGAAAAGTATCGGATATCGCCGATACCGATACCCGATACCAATACAAGTCAATGGGACACCAAGTATCGGAAGGTATCCCGATGGTTCCCAGGGTCGGAAGGAGAGGAAACTCCCCTTCAGGCCCTGGGATCCATATTAATGTGTAAAATAAAGAATAAAAATAAAAAATATTGATATACTCACCCTCTGACGCGCCCTGGTTGTAACCGCCAGCCTCCGTTCATAAGAATGAGCGCTTGAAAGTCCTTAGATGACGTCGCGGCCTGTGATTGGTCGCGGAGCGGTCACGTGACCGCAACGCGACCAATCACAAGCCGTGACATCATCTAAGGTCTTTCAAGCGCTTGAAAGTCCTTAGATGACGTCGCGGCCCGTGATTGGTCGCGGAGCGGTCACGTGACCGCAACGCGACCAATCACAAGCCGTGACGTCATCTAAGGTCTTTCAAGCGCTTGAAAGTCCTTAGATGACGTCGCGGCCTGTGATTGGTCGCGGAGCGGTCACGTGACCGCTCACGCGACCAATCACAGGCCGCGACATCATCTAAGGACTTTCAAGCGCTCATTCTTAGGAACGGAAGCTGGCGGTAACATCGGTAAGGTCCAGGCTGCGTTGGAGAGGTGAGTTTATCAATATTTTTTATTTTTATTCTTTATTTTACACATTAATATCGATCCCGATACCGATTCCCGATATCACAAAAGTATCGGATCTCGGTATCGGAATTCCGATACAGCAAATATCGGCCGATACCCGATACTTGCGGTATCGAAATGCTCAACACTACCTAGCACCCACACTCAACAGGCGCTGTTTAACTCTCCTCCAGACTGATGACAATTGTGCTCCTAACTGGTCCTCCTCCGGAACGCCGGAAGAGCCCCTCTGACTCAAAGTACAAAATTGAGGATGTAGCCCGTAAACACAAAAAAACGGAGACTCCCCAGACGACTCCTGGCGGTGATTATTGATGGCAAACTCAGCCAAAGGAAGAAAGGTAGACCACTCCTCCTGGTTATCAGAGACAAAGCAGTGTAGGTACTGTTCCAAATTTTGGTTCATACGCTCAGTCTGACCATTTGACTGAGGATGAAACGCCGAAGAATGAGACAACTTGATCCCCAGCCGTGAGCAAAATGCTTTCCAAAATTTTGCCACAAACTGAGTACCCCTATCAGACACGATGTCAGACGGAACCCCTTACTAGGTACCTCAAGAGGAAGTAGTGTGCCAACAGGATGGGAGCGGGGCGTCTTAGCCCTAGCGTACGTGGTTCAAGCTGACATGTATGAGACCACGTCCTGTCGGATCTTGGGCCACCAAAACCGACGTGACACCAACTCCAAGGTACCTCTAACCCCTGGGTGGCCAGCCAGGACAGCATCATGATGCTCCGCCAAAATCTTTAAGCGGAGATGAAGCGGTACAAAAGATTTGTTGATGGGAAGCTCAGATGGTACCTCCTCCTGAGCCTCGGCAATCTCAGCCTCAACCTCGGTAGTGAGAGCCGAAACCACAACACCCTTTTGGAGGATGGGTACTGGATCCTCCCGAGGTTCTCCCCCCGGAAAACACCTGGACAGAGCATTCGCCTTAGTGTTTTTAGACCCCGGTCAATAAGTGACAACAAAATTGAACCGCGTGAAAAACAATGCCCAGCGAGCCTGCCTGGGGGACAGACGCTTGGCTGACTCCAAATACAGCAGATTCTTATGATCGGTAATAACAGTTACCTGATGTACCGACCCCTCCAAGAAGTGTCGCCATTCCTCAAAGGCCAACTTAATTGCCAACAACTCCCTATTGCCGATATCGTAGTTACGTTCGGCGGACGACAGTTTCTTGGAGAAATAGGCGCACGGACGCAAACCACTCAAAGATGAGCCTTGAGATAGTACTGCCCCCACACCAACCTCAGACGCATCGACTTCCACAACAAAAGGTTTTGATACGTCTGGCTGCACAAGAATGGGGGCTGAAACAAAACTGTTCTTAAGAAATTCAAATGCGCGCACAGCAGCCTCAGGCCAAACGGAGAAATTGGTGCCCTTTTTAGTCATGTCAGTTAGCGGTTTAGCAATGATGGAAAAATCCTTGATAAATTTCCTATAGTAGTTAGAAAACCCAAGGAACCGCTGAAGTGCTTTCAGGTTATCAGGACGTTCCCAATGCAGCACCGCTTGCACCTTAGCGGCGTCCATTTTAAAACCAGAAGCAGACACAATATAACCCAAGAAAGGCAACTCTTGAACAGAAAATACACATTTCTCAAGTTTAGCATACAGCTTATTCTCTCTGAGAAGCTGTAACACCTGCCTGACATGATCTAAATGAGCATCACGGTCGCAAGAATATATGAGAATGTCATCTAGGTACACGATAACGAATTTCCCCAAAACATGTGAGAACACATCATTGATGAAATGTTGGAACACTGCAGGTGCGTTAGTCAACCCAAATGGCATCACCAAATTTTCAAAATGACCCTCAGGGGTATTAAAAGCTGTCTTCCACTCATCACCTTGACGGACTCTTATGAGGTTGTACGCCCCCCTGAGGTCAAGCTTGGTAAACCACTTAGCACCTGCCACCTGGTTGAACAAATCTGGTATCAGTGGCATAGGGTATGGATCACGAACCGTAATCTGGTTCAACTTCCTGAAATCCAAACACGGGCGTAATCCGCCATCTTTCTTCTTCACGAAGAAGAACCCTGCTACCACCGGGGAGGATGACGGCCTGATGTGCCCTTTGCTCAAGCTTTCAGCAATGTAATCTTTTAACGCTTGTCTCTCCGGACCGTAGATGTTAAACATCCTTGCTTTAGGCAATTTGGCCCCTGGTTTAAACCTGATAGAACAGTCATATGGACGATGTGGCGGCAACTCTGAACAACCCTTCTCAGAGAACACATCCACAAAATCCAGAAGTGACTCCGGAACGCTTGAAGTCACCGCTGCCACACATGTGGCCAGGCAATTCTCCTGGCAGAACTCGCTCCACCAAATTATGTCCTGAGTTTTCCAGTCAATCACTGGGTTGTGCATAGACAACCAAGGAAAACCCAAAACCACCTGAGCAGGAAGATTCCTGAGCACCTTACATGTAATCCGCTCAGAATGTAGAACTCCAATGTGGAGTTTCACCTCAGCCACAAATTCAGTAATCTCCCCCTGAGAGAGAGGAGCAGCATTGATGGTGACCACGCGGATAGGATGAGACAGTTTTTCAATCCTAAAACCTGCTGTGCGCGCAAACTCCTCATCAATGAGATTTGTGGCTGAACCACTATTCACAAAAACAGTAATTGGCAGCTCACTGCCAGCGATAAAAACCTTAGCAGGGAGCATGCATTGAGAAACCACCATGGAGGATATACATAAGCTCAGACTGGTCTCCTCCACACCCTCTGAGCTTAGAAGTTTTCCACCGTTGCGTTTTTCTTAGACAGCAGAGGACAGATGTTAATAAAATGACCAGTTTTACCACAGTAAAAACAGGCTCCCTGCTTCCTGAGCTCAGGGACTAGACGCTTCACATGTGACATCCCTGCGATTTGCATAGGCTCCGTGGGCTCACCTGCAGCAACCTCACGTGAACCTAAACCCTCTCCCATAGGCGGTGTCTCATGCTCCCCCTGACGCAAACGGCGATCAATGCGGACAACCAGACTCATAGCGGAATCTAGAGAAGCAGAAGTCTCGTACATCAGAAGGGCTTTTTTAACCCTTCCAGAAATCCCATGTATAAACTGACTCCACAATGCTGGATCATTCCATTGTGTATCGATCGCCCAGCGACGAAATTCAGAACAGTAATCCTCTGCAACTCGCTCCCCCTGGCGAATAGTGCGTATCTTAGATTCTGCTAGAACCATTCTGTCAGGTTCATCGTAGATTTTTCCAAGAAAGGAAAAAAAACTCTCCACAGAGTCAAATGCAGCAGAATCAGATGGCAAAGAAAACGCCCATGCTTGGGGATCCCCGCTTAACAATGACAACACCAGGCCCACACGCTGAGCCTCATTACCCGAGGAGATCGGGCGCATACAGAAATATAGTTTGCAAGTTTCACAAAAAGAAACAAATTTACTGCGTTCCCCAGCAAATTTTTCAGGCAAAGGAAATTTAGGCTCAGCAATTCTTCCTGTCGCTCCAGCTTTGTTATGATCTGGTGGCCTAAGAGCAGCATGAGACGTACTCTGGAGAAGGTTGTACCTGTACTGACCGCAGACCCTGAACTTAACACCGCAACTAGAAGTAACCGTGGAATGTACCTAGCGCTCCCTAGACATCTCGACACAGCCGGAGGACTAATTACCCCTAGAGATAGAAAAGGTAAAACTATCTTGCCTCAGAGAAAATCCCCAAAGGATAGACAGCCCCCCACAAATATTGACTGTGAGAGGAGAGGGAAAAAACATACACAGACTGAAATGAGAATTTAGCAAAGGAGGCCACTTCTAGCTAAATAGAAAGGATAGGACAGAGTACTATGCGGTCAGTATAAAAACACTAGAAAATATCCACCACAGAAAATACAAAATCTCCACAGCTAACTAAAGATATGGAGGGTATATCTGCATCTCCAGAGATACCAGCTTGGCTAAACAAATCCTTATACAGACCAAGCTGGACAAGACAAAAACATGGAAAAGAACTGAACAATAAGGCCACAGCATGTGGACAGCAAAAATCAAGGCCAGAACTTATCTTTGTTGAAATGAACTGCAAAGCAGAAGAGACCAGGCAGGGATGTGAATCCTCCAGGAACAATGGACAACTGGCACTGACTAAAGGGTGAAGCAAGACTAAATAGCCCAGTCAAAATTGCAAAAAGTGAACACACCTGATAAATGCTGCGATTCAGAGACAGCAGCGCTACCACTTACAACCACCGGAGGGAGCCCAAGAGCAGAATTCACAACAAGCTTGCACATTAGATACTGCTAGTCCCTGTTGCTGTACTGCCCCCCCTCAACTCAGTGACCTGTAGGGACAGCGCCTCCAACTGGCGGGTTATGGAAGTCATGGGATCCATGACAAACACAAAAAAAAAAAAAAAAGAACCCCCTTTTTTTTGTTTTTTGTTGGGCCGATTATAATGTCACGGGGAGACTAGGTGAGCGAGAGCTAATAACCCGGGCCCCTGCAATTTCCCTCCGACTAGGGAAATCCTGGCTGACCCTCTACCTGAAGTTTACACTGATGGTGTGCATGTCCAGGCCTCAAACCTCACCCTGCCTCCTGTTTCAACCCTAAGCTGAAACCTCCGCCCACCACCCAGTGAAGAGGTAATTCACCAATACCCACAGTTAGCACAGACAAGGATAAAGGAAAATATACACCACGCCACAGTCACTCAGGAATACACTATAAATGTGCAGGGCAAAATAAATACAAATATAGGAAGGAGTAAATAAGACAAAGGAAAATACACCACCAGCAACGAATCTCCAGCAACCAGCTCTCCACTCCACACCGAGATAACAACGCACAAGACAGAAGCTATAATCGGCGACGCCCAATGATCAGGAGAGCTATTTAAAGGCAATGGGCATGGCCCGGCTTCCAATCCGAGGATCAGGTAAATTAACCCCGGAACAGCTAGATAAAATCTAGCCGACGCCAATGAGCAAATAGTGGTCAAAAGCGGAATTACCACTGTCTGTCGAACGACCTGGTCTGAACAGCGTCCGACATGACATAAAGTTCGTAAGTAAAAAGCCAATTATTTAAGGAGGGAAAGTTAAGCCTATTTGAGGATGAGGCATCAAGTATATTATCAGGGACCAAATTAAAGTCTTCTAAAAGTAAAAGAATGCCTTTTTTAAGTGGTTCAATTTTTTTCAGTAACTTATCTAAAAATTTTATTTGACCCTTATTAGGAGCATAAATATTTACAATTGTGCAAATTTGGGAATTTAACTTGCAAACAAGGACATGAAAATGACCATTCACATCAACCAATTCATCCAATAGTTCAAACGACAAGGAGTCTCTGATCAGGGTCATAACGCCTGCCCCTTTAGAGGGACCCCAGGCTTCAAAAACATGTGGGTAATTTTTTAGGGCAAATGCAGGATGATTATGTATCTTAAATTTTGTCTCTTGCAGGCACACCACATCCGCAACAGATTTATTAATTTCCCTCTGAAAGGAAAAATGTCTATTCGGGCTATTAAGACCCCTCACATTATAGGTAACCAAAGTAAGCACCATGAGAGAAAAAAGAAAGAAAAAATTGGCGTTAGTAGGCAATCACCGGCTGGAAAGTAACAAGAAAAAGAAATCACTACCAAGACTAAATAGACAAAGAAAAGTACAAACTTAAAACTTTACAGTACTAGAGCACTAGAGGGAAACCAAGAAAATGGCTCTCTTTCTTGCACCGGGGGGAAAAGTCTGTGCAGCACAAGGCCAAGGAGACCCTCATTAGTACCAATAACAAATATTTAAGATTAAACAAATGAATAAAAGAAGCACAATATCATACAATATTAGAAAACGCAAATCAAAAAATGACAAATTGAGCTCAAGTGACATGGCCTGGACGTGTGGAAGTAGATGCAGGAACGGAAGAAATAACACCGTGGGATTTCAAAAATAGGAGACCCTCCTCAAGTGTAAGAAAAACTGCATTTTCCCCCTATAATTAAAGATGAGGCTCAGAGGAAAACCCCACTTGTAAGGAAGGGCTTTCTCTCTCAGAACGGAGGTGAGTGAACTAAAGTACCTCCGACCCTCAAAAGTTGCTTTGGACAGGTCAGCAAACAACTTAAGATGATGATAGAGTTCCAGGAATCCTCCTTTAATTTTGACCAGGTTTTGTATTTTCTCTTTAATATGGTAAAAGTGAATTTTCATGATAACATCTCTAGGGAGGTCTTTAGGGACAGAAGGAGGCTTGGGAAGACGATGGATACGATCTATAATAAGATCCATATCCGAAAGATTGGGAATCATCCTCCTAAAAATCCCCTTAACAAACCCAGGGAGCTTAATGGGCGAGATATCTTCAGATATACCTCTAATTATGTTGTTACGACAGTATCTGTCCTCTAGATCTGCCAACTTAAGCTTTAACTGACGAATCTCTGACTTAGAGTCAGACTGTTCCTTTAGGGACAGTGCATGTGTCTTTTCCAATTCTCCCAGTCTAACTTCATGGTTATCCAACTGAGAAGTGAAAAACTCGAGAGTCTCCTGTAATATTTTTGTCTGGTTGTCCATATCAAGACGCAATCTGGCGCTAAGTTTATCAACCAGAGTATTCATACACGCCTCAAGCGACGTTGCATCATGAAAGGTACAAGACAGGGAAGACACAGATGGTTCCTCGGTTCTTGGCTTGGACTTTTTTTGGACTAGGATTGGGAGAGTAATTAGTAGAGTCTTCTTCCGAAGAATTGGTAATGGAGGACCGCGTCCCCCCCAACTCGAGGAACCCTTCCTTCCATGGTCTCAGTAGGAATGAGTGAAGAGGGAAGTTCTACACAGAGCTCTGCCATGCAAGCTTTAGGTGTGGACACGGAATGAGAGAGGGCTTTGATAGAGGACTGTGAGAGCTCTCTCTCAATAGGAGAACGAGACTTAACTGGACTCAGCAAATTAACCGAGTCCCTTGAAGATCCACGATTAGCCTGTGGGTCCTTATTTTGTTTTTGAGCTCTAGAAGAACTGGAAGATTTAGCCATAGGCAATTTAGAGGTGAGATGACTCATGGTGTCCAGCGGTATTATAAAAAAGTGATTGAAGGTAAGACAAGGTCCCACCACAATTTGCTCAGAGTACCAATTGATTTGGCAATTACAGCCCCACCCCAAAAGGAAGACCGAGAGAGCAAGTGCCAACCAAAGCAAAACTATACCTAATATGTAAATAGGTAGATATATAAATATACAATACAAATTTGTTATAAGCTTTATATAATTATTATTATTATTAATTATTTATGTGTATTAATTTGATCTGTATTGTATTTAATATATTCAGTTATTCTATTATTTTTATATATATATTTTATAATTATTATATTAATCACAACCAACTCCCACTTTATTCAAAGTAACCGCTAAAAAGAAATGGACCAAAAAGACCTGTTCAGGCAATAAAACTACCCACCCTTTCCACACCCTCAATGAAACCAAGCAAGCAATCAGTCAATATTATGCAAAGACAGAGCAGCTGTAATCTTCTGCAGCCTCCAGTAGATGGAAACAACGGTCCTTGACAGGATCTTCCCAGGCGGTGTGCCCAATGAAAACAGAAGCAGAATAGATTCCAGACCCCCAATTCACAAGGGGCAATGCCAAGGAAGTCTTCTGAAGTGGTTCTGAAGCAATTTGAGCACTTACTAGAATATTGCAAGCAGCGATGACATCACTGAAGGGGAGGAAGATGGTGCCTGGAGCGGTCCGTTGTAGAAGCTTCACCCCAGTGTGAAAGGTGCAAATATAGTTAAAAGGGGGCAAAACCCTCTGGTAGGGTAGGGGCACACCCAAGGAAGGTCCAGGGAGGTGTTCCGTTGTAGTCTGTGACACCGCCCGATTAGCAGTGATGTCACTGAGATGAAGGAAGATGGCGCCTGGATCGGTCCCTGACAGAATCCTCACCCCCGGTGTGCCAGGTCCAAACGTAGTCAAAAGGGGGCGAAAAAACTCCGGTTGGGTAGGGACACACCTAAGGAAGGTCCAGGGAGGTGTTTCTTGGTAGTCTGTCACACCGCCCGATTATGACAGGCCGTGACAGGGCCCTCAAAGATGATGTGCCTGGTATAAATTTGATTTAAAAAAAAAGGGTGAAACCCCCCAGGTGGCCAAGGGCAACCCCCCAAAAAAACCTCCAGTGGTGTAATTAACCCCTTAATGACAGCCAATGCGTCTTTTAACTGACCTGATATAGAAGAGAATAGCATCCCCATACAGGTGACAATCCAGCAGCTGTCGGCTGTACACTATAGTTGACAAATTGCTGTATCAGCCACGATCAGTGCTTGCATCGTACATATCTGTTTAACCCCTTACATGCTGCTGTCAATAGGGACTACAGGTATAAATGGTTAGCAGAGTGTGGGTGCTTCCTATTTAACCTAATTGGTGCTCTCTGATCATGACTGTGTGGTCCTGATGTTTGCCATGGCAATTCATGACCAAATAGCGGCCTCAGAGTCTGACGGCTGTTGTAACCTGTTCAGAAGTTAGAGACATTTAGGTGGTAAAAATACACATTTTCATTTCTGTCATGCCACTTTGCATTAATTTCTGAAAATCACCTGAAGGGTTAATAAACTACCTGACTGCAGTTTTCAATATGTCAGGGGGTGCTGTTTTTAAAATGGTATCACGTTTGGGGGTTCACCTATATATAGGAGCCCAAAGTCACTTCAAACCTGGATAGGTCCCTAAAAAAATTAATTTTGCAAATTTCCTTGAAAAAATGAAAAATTACTGCTACATTTGTAAACCTCCTAAAATGCTAACAAAATAAAATAACATTTTACAAATGATGCTGATGTAAATCAGACATGTGGGAAATGTTATTTATTAATGCTTTTCTGTGGTATGACTATCTGGATTAAAGGGATAATCATTCAAAGTTTAAAAATTGCACATTTTTTAACATTTTTCTCACATTTCTGATATTTTTTATAAATAAACACAAAGCATATCGACCTAAGTTTACCATTACCATAAACTATGATGTGTCACGAAAAAACGGTCTCAGAATCACTGGGATTTGTTGAAGCGTTCAAGAGTTATTACCACATTAAGTGACTCTGGTCATATTTCAAAAATTTGGCTCCGTCACTAAGGGGTTAATAGAAATTAACACAATGTCTTCAGCAGAGCATTAGAGGTTACTGAGGTAATCATAGCAACCTCACAGACACCAGGTAAAACAGGTAAACCAGAAAAAAGGCACTAAAAGCAAGAATTGTTTTAAAAATGTCATAAATCCACAGAAATGTATTCAAAAAATAAAAAACACAATGTTTGAAACGAAAAATTGTAGTCCTGTAGTTCATTTTACCTCAGAAAATTAGTCACTCACAGGGACAAGCCGTTTGATGACGCCATTTTAAGTCTGTCATCTTCAAAACAGGATAGACAATCCTATGATTATCCAATTAAGGCGAATAATGTCTCAAAATGTGCACAATAAATTTCTGAATAAAAAGTAAATATGAATGGAAGCAAAAATGTTCAAAAAAGTCGCATTATATGTTGCGTTAGAGGATTACCTCAGGAGCTCGCACGTTTTGCGACCTACATCACCTGCGCCTAAGCCAAGCCCCAAGAGTATTATTTGTATTATTCTCCCGTTTGTTAAAGGGAACCTGTCACCCCGTTTTTTCCGTATGAGATAAAAATACCGTTAAATAGGGCCTGAGCTGTGTTTTACAATAGTGTATTTTGTGTACCCTGATTCCCCACCTATGCTGCCGAAATACGTTACCAAAGTCGCCGTTTTCGCCTGTCAATCAGGCTGGTCTGGTCAAATGTGCGTGGTGACATCGCTGTTTCGTCCCCCAGATCTTGCTTATTTTTCCGTTGGTGGCGTAGTGGTTTGCGCATGCCCAACTGCCGAATCCACTGCACAGGTGAGGAAAAAGAGCGCGATCTGCGCTATTCCCCTGGTGATCGGTGGGGGCGGCCATCTTCCTGAGGCCACACGTGCGCAGATGGAGCGCTCTGCTGCCCGGGGCTTCAGGAAAATGGCCGCGGGATGCCGCTCGTGCGCAGATGGAGATCGCGGCGGCCATTTTCCTGAAGCCCCGGAACCCAGACAATTACAGCTCATTCAAACTAGAACTGTTAGCACTAGTTTGGTCCATGACAGAAAAGTTTGCGGATTACCTATCCGGATCAGAAGTACAGGTGCGCACGGATAACAACCCTCTGGCCCATTTAGAAAACGCAAATTTAGGGGAATGGAACAACGCTGGGTCGCTCGAATGGCCAAATACCAGACAGAATAGCCTACAAACCGAGGGCTGAAAACACCCATGCAGACGCATTATCCAGAGTCCCCTATGGGCAACCCGGCCCTGGGATGAAGAGCTGGAGGCTGATGAAGTGCCGAAGTTCCACGTATCTGCCAGGACGTTGGCAGCTACGAGGGAACCAGAACGGGCAGAAATTCTGGGGGAGCGTTGGAGCAGCCTCATGATGAGTGTGTACGGATTCAGCAGGAAGATGAAGAGCTCGCCCGACTTCAGCAATGGGTGGCCCTCAACCAACTGCCTACACGGGAGGAGAGAGAGAACCTGTCCCCTGGAATGAAACAGATACTTCGGCAATGGGAGAGGCTCCACCTAAAAGAAGGATTGTTGAAGAGAAAAGTACAGCTACAACGGGCCCTATCTGTCACCTGGCAAGTGGTGATCCCTGAAAATCTATTATATCTAATGGCCACAGAGGAACATGAAAAAGGGGCTCACTTCGGTCCAGAAAAAAACTTTCATTGGCTGCAAAGACTAGTGTATCATCCACTGTTAAAAATAAAGGTGGAAGAAGTCTGCCGACTCAGTAGGAACTGTGAGCTGGTCAAACTTCCGGAGCAGAGTGCCCCCACACAAACCATCGCAACCTCCGCTCCATTGGAAGTATTAATGATCGATTATTTAACAATAGGCCTATCAAGTGTATGAATATTGTTTAGTAATGGTCGACCACTTCACTAAGTTCGCGGTAGTGACCCCAACTCGGGACCAAACCGCTGAGACCGCAGCTTACGCCATCTGTAAAAACTTCATTCAAGTGTATGGCTGCCCGAAGATAATTCACTCAGACCAAGGTGCTTGCTTCTTAGGGTGAGTTATGGAAGAACTACATCAATTGTATGGAATTGAGAAATCTCGAACGACCCCTTCTCATCCTCAGGGCAATGAACCGTGTGAACGGTTCAATCGAACCCTCATGCAAATGTTGAGAACCCTAGAAGAGGATCGTAAGGCCTGTTGCCCGGACTATGTGGCAGAACTAGTGTGGGTGTATAGCAATTGGGTACATTGCACCACCGGATACACGCCCTATACTCTGCTTTTAGGCCGGCCAGGAAAAGAGATCACTGAGGTGGAGCTGGACCCTGAGGAGGACTACCCAAGGACGGGGGTGTCAAGCTGGGTCCGAGAGCATCGTCATCGACTACAGACTCTACATCGTCTGGGGAAGACCTGTTTTCAAGAGTTGCAACTTCCAGAAACGGCTCCTCTATGGGGGACAGCTCTACAGGCTGGCGACCGTGTGTTAATCAGAGAGAAGCGTCCTCGAAACAAATTAGATCATCGATGGGAAAATACACTGTATTGTGTATGGTGACGAGTCAATTGTGAAGGACCTGTTTACGAAGTCCAGCCCAAAGGTGATGACGATACTTCTACTCATGTTGTAACTGTAACATGTTACGCCCCTGCGTGTCTGAAGATCCCATGCGAATAGAGAAAGAAAAGCACGATGCCCTTGAGGATCCTCTACTCATTGGAAGTGATGAAGCAGATGACGAGTACGCTGAACCTACAGGGATAGAATCAGAAAGAGAACAGAAATCTGAGATTCCAGAGACTCCAGAAACTCCTACAAGGGCTGTTTCTCCAGGGCAGAGCGAACCCTCACCTTTGTCTATACAACCCGATTCAAGTACTCAAGCAGAACCAGCTGAAATTCCCAGTTTGTGTCGTTCTGAACGTTCGACAGAAGGAAAACTCTCTAACCGATTTGACCAGGAAAATTTTGTTTGGCAACAAGTTGTTCAAAACATAAAAGAATGTCAACACCTCTTGCAGGAACTCTCACCTGTGGAATGGCGAGCACAAAGAGAGGGGGAATATAAGGGGGAGAAACTAATCAGGTTTGCCTCATCCGTAACGGCTCCGGAACCATTTGGTCTGTAACCTAGGATACAGGGGGAGAGCTTGGGGTGTCCCTGTGCTTGAGAGAAGGGGGCGTGGCTAAGCAGACAGTTAATGCGCATGCAGAAATTTAAACAGTTCAGGCGGGAACGGCAAGCGCGCGAGAGTCCTGTCAGAGTAGATCAGCTGTGAGGTGATGGGGCGGCCTGACTGGAGTCGGGGACGAGCAGACACACTGACAGGAAACGACCGACGGGGACCCGCTGAGACACCACAGATAAAGCTGTCCTCACTAACACTGCTGGACCGAGCTGGCCATTATAGAGTGTGACGGGACAGTGTCACAGGGTCCGGCAGTGTAGGGACTCTCACCGCTAAGGGAAGAAACGATTCCTCCTTCCTCCCTTCATCTGTTGGGGCCAGTGACCATGATAACACCACAGACTATCACCGCCATCGCCAGGTTCACCAGAGGACATCGCCACCGCCAGGACCACCAGAGGACACCGCCATCATCAGGACCACAGGAGGACACAGTTAATGCCAGGGAAGTTTCCCCCGTTTTTTTCACAGAACTGTGACAGATCCTTTTATTTGTCACGTAGTCTAAACTTCCTCAGTCACGGGCAGGAGCACACCCGTGGCTGATGCCCAAAGTGTTAAGAGTATTTTTAGTATTATTCTCCCCTGTTCTTTAAAAAACCTTCCCTTCCCCCCTATTAGATCTCTCTGTATTAGGTATAACCTTGCTCCTTGTGTACATATCTCCCTGCGAGGAGTAACTGCTGTTTATTAAACCCCTCGTTAACCCTTGGTCTGCCTGCTGTCCGTCACTGCATCGCGCGACCTGCTTATACTTGGGGTGTAAGTGGCATTGAACAATTGGAAACCACTGTGTTATAGCAATGGTCTCCATATTTACTACTAAAATCTTATGTTACAATAAGTGCTCATGCACACCACCAATTTTCTCAGACGTATGATATCCGTCGTTTTCACGGATTGCACTCGTACCGATGATACTCTATGGGGTTGTGCACATGTCGGATTTTTTCCTTGGACTGAGTGGTCTGCATTAAAAATCGGAGACATGTCTTGTTTTGAGTGTTTGAAATGCAAGTCTATACGTCTATAGGTCCATGAAAAAAATCGGACCGCACTCGGATGCCATCCAAGTGAGATCCAATTTTTACGGACTGACAGAATGGAGAAGGTGGAGAAACCTTTTTTTTCCTCCATGTCTGAGAAAAACTGATGATGGTCTGATCAGAATAATAGGACGGTTATTCACGGATGTGGAGAAAGCAGTCGTGTGACCCTACCTTTACACAATAAAATCTGCAATAAAAATAGTCACATAAAAGGTAGATAGTGCCGCAACCTGTTGCCAGTAAATTTGGAGGATTTGCCGCAAACCATACCAATGTGTGAACAGGGACCCTAAATGACATTAACAGCTGCCCTTGTAAATTGTAGCCACATATCTAGATATCACATATGGTCAAAAGTTTTAGAATATACTTATTAAATTTAGGATTTTTATTCATTTCCATTGCATCAGGTGTATAAAATATAGCACCTAGCCATGAAGTGAAAAAAGGGTCATAGTGATAAATGTCACCAATGCTCTGCTGACTTAATAACTGCAGAGTTCCAGTCCTCATCTGACATTAACATCAGCAGGAGTGTCACAGCATGAAAGCAGCTGCATGCAGCCTTACATCACTAAGCACAATTTCAAGTATCAGATAAAGTGATGAAAAGTAGTTGCCATTGAACTCTGGAACAGTGGAAATGTTTTATGTGGACTGTCTGATAGATGAGTCTGGGAAATTTTTCTCTTCCAGCATGCTCTAAGTAAGGTCGATAAAAACACGGTTAGAGGAGTTTGGTGTGGAAGAACATGAACGGTCACACATCCCTGACCTCAACCCCATCCAACACTTTTGAAATTAAGTAGAACGAAGATTGAGAGTTAGGGTAAATTGTCTTGACCTCACAAATTGTCTTCTGGATGAAAAAAAGAAAACACCGAATAATATCCCTTATGGGGTCATGAAGGGTAAAATATAACAAGTCCGAAAGAAAGAACCTTCACTCAAAGACCAAAAAATAATTGAAAAATAAATTAATGTTTATTGAAGACAAACATACACATAAATAAAAACATAGTAGTGACCACCAGTGCAGAAACGGTGGGTCACACACGGGTCTAACCTCAGTGCAAGTATAACATCAATAGAATACAGACATAATATACAGCCTCAGGTGGTATACATATATCATATAGGAGCTACATGTAAGACGTGTAGTTACATACATGTAGAGTATAATACAATAAAGTGCTAATGTGCAATAGTGCAATAAGTACCGCTATATTGTGCCAATGTGCACTGGTACAGAAAATATCATATAAGCCACTCTAGGGCATAACAGACCAGTGCAAGTATAACTTCAATAGAGTACAGACACAATGTACAGCCTCAGGTGGTATACTTATATCATATAGGAGCTACATGTAAAACGTGCAGTTAAATACAATAAAGTGCTAATATGCAATGAGTACCGCTATATCGTGCCAATGTGCACTGGTACAGTAGGTGTAACATAAGCCACTCTAGGGCATAACAACCTAGGCTGAGATAAATAACAGGAAAAGAATCATATAATGAATGTATACTTAACACAAACAGATATAATGCAATGTCTGGGTATAGTTACCAAGAGGATGAACCCGGGGACCCACCACACCCGACGCGCGTTTCGCACGGAAATGCTTCGTCCAGCGGTACTTATTGCACTATTGCACATTAGCACTTTATTGTATTATACTCTACATGTATGTAACTACACGTCTTACATGTAGCTCCTATATGATATATGTATACCACCTGAGGCTGTATATTATGTCTGTATTCTATTGATGTTATACTTGCACTGAGGTTAGACCCGTGTGTGACCCACCGTTTCTGCACTGGTGGTCACTACTATGTTTTTATTTATGTGTATGTTTGTCTTCAATAAACATTAATATATTTTTCAATTATTTTTTGGTCTTTGAGTGAAGGTTCTTTCTTTCGGACTTGTTCTGGATGAAAAGACAACAATTTTCACACACTCATCCCAATATTCTGTAGAAAGTCTTCCTACAAAATTTTGAGCTATTTTTCGGTTGCAAAGAGACAACTAACTCCATAGTAGTGCCTATATAGTGCCATAAAAGCGCCTATAGACAAAGTGTTTTGTCTTTGTCTACTTTCAGTAGATGCACTATTAATTCTGCGTGCATATTTCCTGGGAGTCAACTATTTGACTGTTCTGGAAAATCATACTGAAGTACTGAAATTTGTAGAGGAATAACACATCAATTTGCACCAATCTCAAACACCTGGACCTACACTCACTCTCTGAATCCCTTCTCCCTCTTACAGACATAAGTTCCTTACACAATGCAGATGCTGTTACCACTTTATATACAGTGCCTTGCGAAAGTATTTGGTCCCCTTGAACTTTTCAACCTTTTCCCACATATTATGCTTCAAATATAAAGATACCAAATGTAAATTTTTGGTGAAGAATCAACAACAAGTGGAACACAATTGTGAAGTTGAACAAAATTTATTGGTTATTTTAAATTTTTGTGGAAATTCAAAAACTGAAAAGTGGGGCGTGCGATATTATTCGGCCCCTTTAACTTAATACTTTGTTGCGCCACCTTTTGCGGCGATTACAGCTGCAAGTCGCTTGGGGTATGTCTCTATCAGTTTTGTACATTGAGAGACTGAAATTCTTGCCCATTCTTCCTAGGCAAACACCTCGAGCTCAGTGAGGTTTGATGGAGATAGTTTGTGAACAGCAGTTTTCAGCTCTTTCCACAGATTCTCGATTGGATTGAGGTCAGGACTTTGACTTGGACATTCTAATACCTCGATATGTTTATTTGTGAACCATTCCATTGTAGATTTTGCTTTATGTTTGGGATCATTGTCTTGTTGGAAGACAAATCTCCGTCCCAGTCTCAGGTCTTTTGCAGACTCCAACAGGTTTTCTTCAAGAATGGTCCTGTATTTGGCTCCATCCATCTTCCCATCAATTTTAACCATCTTCCCTGTCCCTGCTGAAGAAAAGCAGGCCCAAACCATGATGCTGCCACCACCTTGCTTGACAGTGGGGATGGTGCTGTGTTGCCATTATGCCAAACATATCGTTTGGCATTGTTGCTAAAAAGTTCGATTTTGGTTTCATCTGACCAGAGCACCTTCTTCCATATGTTTGGTGTGTCTCCCAGGTGGCTTGTTGCAAACTTTAAACAACACCTTTTATGGATATCTTTGAGAAATGTCTTTCTTCTTGCCACTCTTCCATAAAGGCCAGATTTGTGCAGTGTACAACTGATTGTTGTCCTATGGGCAGACTGTCCAACCTCAGCTGTAGATCTCTGCAATTCATCCAGAGTGATCATGGACCTCTTGGCTGCATCTCTGATCAGTCTTCTCCTTGTTTGAGATGAAAGTTTAGAGGGACGGCCGGGTCTTGGTAGATTTGCAGTGGTATGATACTCATTCCATTTCAATGTGATCGCTTGCACAGTGCTTCTTGGGATGTTTAAAGTTTTGGAAATCATTTTGTATCCAAATCCGGCTTTAAACTTCTCCACAACAGTATCACGGACCTGCCTGTTGTGTTCCTTGGTCTTCATGATGCTCTCTGTACTTCAAGCAGTACCCTGAGACTATCACAGAGCAGGTGCATTGATACGGAGACTTGATTACACACAGGTGGATTATATTTATCACCAATAGGTATTTAGGACAACATTGGATCATTGAGAAATCCACAATGA
The DNA here is from genome assembly GCF_051348905.1 of Ranitomeya variabilis. Taxonomy (NCBI): domain Eukaryota; kingdom Metazoa; phylum Chordata; class Amphibia; order Anura; family Dendrobatidae; genus Ranitomeya; species Ranitomeya variabilis. The sequence goes on along the minus strand of NC_135233.1, from coordinate 213,051,911 downwards.
ACTTCTGGAGTGAGTTTGCTGCACTGAAAGTAAAGGGGCCAAATAATATTGCACCCTCCACTTTTCAGTTTTTGAATTTCCACAAAAATTAAAAATAACCAAAACATTTCTTTCAACTTCACAATTCTGTTCCACTTGTTGTTGATTCTTCACCAAAAATTTACACTTGGTATCTTTCTGTTTGAAGCATATGTCGGAAAAGGTTGAAAAGTTCAAGGGGGCCTAAGACTTTTGCAAGGCATTGTAACACCACAACAGCTGCAGCTCTCTAATCTGTCACCCCCCTCACACATACCAAAGCTCGGACCCTCAACAGGAAACCCTGGCACACCAGCCTGACTAAAGAACTGAGGCGAGCATCCAGGGTTGTTGAGCAGAGATGTAAAAGATCCCACTAAAATTAGCTCTTCATCGCATTCATACAGTCCATCACTACTTTCAAGTCCACACTCACTGCAACAAAATAAACATACTTCTCATCTCTCATATCCTCCTTGTCTCAGAACCCTAAACACATATTCAAAACTTACAATTCTTTCCTCCGTTCCCAGCAAGTCCTTCCTCTCTTCTCATCTAAGCTGAAGACTTTGCCTCATTCTTCAAGCAGAAGATTGATAACATCACAGAAAGCTTTGGCCTACAGCCCCACAGACCCTCCTCATAACTTCTCAACCCACCTACTCCAAAACCAGCTTCTCCGCCATTACAAAAGATTAACTTTCCTTATTACTCTCCAAATCACACCTCACCACTTGGGAATTTGACCCGATCCCGTATCACTTCATCCCAAACTTCACCACAGTCTTCATCCCAACCCTAACCCATCTCTTCAACCTATCACTAATAACTGGTGTCTTCCCCTCATACTTCAAAGACGCATTAATCGCACCCATTGTCAAAAAACCCTCCCTTGAACAATTCTCTCTATCTAGCTATCGACCCATATCACTTCTACCCTATGCCTCAAAACTACTGGAACAACACATTCATTTTTTAACTGTCCTCCCACCTCTCCTCCTACTTCGTCTTTGACCACTTACAATCTGGCTTCCGACCACACCATTTCAATGAAACTGATTTGACTAAAGTCACCAACAACCTACTAGCTGCCAAATCTAAGGGACACTACTCTGTCCTCCTCCTGGCCCTGTCATCTGCCTTCAACACAGTGGACCATTCCCTCTTGCTACAGATTTTCTCATCTCTTGTCATCACGGACTTGGCCCTATCTTGGATTTCCTCATACCTAACATACCGGACATTCAACATCTTTGTCATGGGGTTAATGCAATGAAGTGGAGCCAGAAGTTCGCAGCGTCTTGTTGCTCCTACTCCGACGCTGAGAAGAAGCACTTTTCCAGTGTATTAAACGTGTTTATTTCTTCTGAGTTAATCAGCCAGGTTGGAAATCCTTGTGTTCAGCTGTGCTCAGTTAGCCACTCCTTTGCCCTATAAAATCTGGGCTCCATTACCAAGTCCTTGTCAGAGATAGCACTTGCTGCATGACAAAAGGGGGGAGAGAAGTTGGTATCAGAAGGAGTGCTGGAGGAGTTATAAGTGACTGTTTGGTTTGTACGCTTGATAATCCGTTATCCTTTCCTGTTTTGCTTTCTTCCCCTTCCTGCACACCCTGGTGGATTCCTCTGTTAATATTTTGTGTGGGTGGAGTTTTCAGTCTCCCCTTGTCTTTGTCTCCCTGTTTGTCGGGTTGGTGTTCGTGTACTGTGTGGACAGTAGCGCCCCCTATTTCCTGGGTGGGGGAAGGGGAAAGATGAAGGGCTAACTTAGGAGATAGCGCAAGGGTGTGTCACGCCATTCTGTCTGTATCTGGATTCTTGGCGTGACAATGCATGTCTTTGCTTTAACCCTTTGCTCCTTTCCCCCTAATTGAGCTGGGATACTGTTGGCTGTTACCTGTATGGAGCTTTATCAGTTCCCTGCTTTGCTGCGTAGCCGTACGTGGTTAGGTCTTTGCTCTGCTGCATGACCATCCGCTTGTACGGTCCCTGGTTGCCTCTGTGGAAGCTATCCGCTGGTTGCGAGGTCTTTTGCAGCTGGTGCATGACTTTCCACATGTGTCAGGGCGTGCAGTCACAGCCAGGTGCCCTGAGCCTGAGTTCCTGCACTGATTGTGCTGTAATGGTTTCTGTTTGTGCTAAGGGCATGCACGGTCACACCTCCTCTGCTTTTATCAGGGTTAGTGTGTGTACTTGAAATGCTGTCCCCAGTCAATTGCTGAGGGGCAGCTACTGTATAAAGTTCCCCTGCCCTATGGGCGGGGCCTGAGCTACTCACAAAGCTCCTGAACTTTGCTATGTGTGTTTATGTTCCTGCACCTCTCCTATCTATGTTTTGATACCAAAGTCCTTGCCTTGATTCCTGTTTTGGTACCTGTCCTGGAGGTGGTATATCCAGGCCCTAATCCTTGATCCTGTACCTGTCCTGTACCTGACTGTTATGGTTCTCAATGGCAAGAGAACATAGCCCAGCAAACATAAGTACTAGCTCTTGGAAGGATGGAAACTAAACTGACCATGAACTAAACCTGCCGCACAACTAACAGTAGCCGGGTAGCGTAGCCTACGTTTTTTATCCCTAGACGCCCAGCGCCGGCCGGAGGACTAACTAATCCTGGCAGAGGAAAATATAGTCCTGGCTCACCTCTAGAGAAATTTCCCCGATAGGCAGACAGAGGCCCCCACATATATTGGCGGTGATTTTAGATGAAATGACAAACGTAGTATGAAAATAGGTTTAGCAAAATTGAGGTCCGCTTACTAGATAGCAGGAAGACAGAAAGGGCACTTTCATGGTCAGCTGAAAACCCTATCAAAATACCATCCTGAAATTACTTTAAGACTCTAGTATTAACTCATAACATCAGAGTGGCAATTTCAGATCACAAGAGCTTTCCAGACACAGAAACGAAACTACAGCTGTGAACTGGAACAAAATGCAAAAACAAACGAGGACTAAAGTCCAACTTAGCTGGGAGTTGTCTAGCAGCAGGAACATGCACAGAAAGGCTTCTGATTACAATGTTGACCGGCATGGAAGTGACAGAGGAGCAAGGTTAAATAGCGACTCCCACATCCTGATGGGAACAGGTGAACAGAGGAGATGATGCACACAAGTTAAATTCCACCAGTGGCCACCGGGGGAGCCCAAAATCCAATTTCACAACAGTACCCCCCCCTCAAGGAGGGGGCACCGAACCCTCACCAGAACCACCAGGGCGATCAGGATGAGCCCTATGAAATGCACGGACCAGATCGGAGGCATGAACATCAGAGGCAGTCACCCAAGAATTATCCTCCTGACCGTATCCCTTCCATTTGACCAGATACTGGAGTTTCCGTCTGGAAACACGGGAGTCCAAGATTTTTTCCACAACGTACTCCAACTCGCCCTCAACCAACACCGGAGCAGGAGGCTCAACGGAAGGCACAACCGGTACCTCATACCTGCGCAATAATGACCGATGAAAAACATTATGAATAGAAAAAGATGCAGGGAGGTCCAAACGGAAGGACACAGGGCCAAGAATCTCCAATATCTTGTACGGGCCGATGAACCGAGGCTTAAACTTAGGAGAAGAAACCCTCATAGGGACAAAACGAGAAGACAACCACACCAAGTCCCCGACACAAAGCCGAGGACCAACCCGACGCCGGCGGTTGGCAAAAAGCTGAGTCTTCTCCTGGGACAACTTCAAATTGTCCACCACCTGCCCCCAAATCTGATGCAACCTCTCCACCACAGCATCCACTCCAGGACAATCCGAAGATTCCACCTGACCGGAGGAAAATCGAGGATGAAACCCCGAATTACAGAAAAAAGGAGACACCAAGGTGGCAGAGCTGGCCCGATTATTGAGGGCAAACTCCGCTAAAGGCAAAAAAGCAACCCAATCATCCTGATCTGCAGACACAAAACACCTCAAATATGTCTCCAAGGTCTGATTCGTCCGCTCGGTCTGGCCATTAGTCTGAGGATGGAAAGCAGACGAGAAAGACAAATCTATGCCCATCCTAGCACAGAATGCTCGCCAAAATCTAGACACGAATTGGGTTCCTCTGTCAGAAACGATATTCTCCGGAATACCATGCAAACGGACCACATTTTGAAAAAACAGAGGAACCAACTCGGAAGAAGAAGGCAACTTAGGCAGGGGAACCAAATGGACCATCTTAGAGAAACGGTCACACACCACCCAGATGACAGACATCTTCTGAGAAACAGGAAGATCCGAAATAAAATCCATCGAGATGTGCGTCCAGGGCCTCTTCGGGATAGGCAAGGGCAACAACAATCCACTAGCCCGAGAACAACAAGGCTTGGCCCGAGCACAAACGTCACAAGACTGCACAAAGCCTCGCACATCTCGAGACAGGGAAGGCCACCAGAAGGACCTTGCCACCAAATCCCTGGTACCAAAGATTCCAGGATGACCTGTCAATGCAGAAGAATGAACCTCAGAAATGACTTTACTGGTCCAATCATCAGGAACAAACAGTCTACCAGGTGGGCAACGATCAGGTCTATCCGCCTGAAACTCCTGCAAGGCCCGCCGCAGGTCTGGAGAAACGGCAGACAATATCACTCCATCCTTAAGGATACCTGTAGGTTCAGAGTTACCAGGGGAGTCAGGCTCAAAACTCCTAGAAAGGGCATCCGCCTTAACATTCTTAGAACCCGGCAGGTAGAACACCACAAAATTAAACCGAGAGAAAAACAACGACCAGCGCGCCTGTCTAGGATTCAGGCGTCTGGCGGACTCAAGATAAATTAGATTTTTGTGGTCACTCAATACCACCACCTGATGTCTAGCCCCCTCAAGCCAATGACGCCACTCCTCAAAAGCCCACTTCATGGCCAAAAGCTCCCGATTCCCAACATCATAATTCCGCTCGGCGGGCGAAAATTTACGCGAGAAAAAGGCACAAGGTCTCATCACGGAACAATCGGAACTTCTCTGCGACAAAACTGCCCCAGCTCCGATTTCAGAAGCGTCGACCTCAACCTGAAAAGGAAGAGCAACATCAGGCTGACGCAACACAGGGGCGGAAGAAAAGCGGCGCTTAAGCTCCCGAAAGGCCTCCACAGCAGCAGGGGACCAATCAGCAACATCAGCACCCTTCTTAGTCAAATCAGTCAATGGTTTAACAACATCAGAAAAACCAGCAATAAATCGACGATAAAAGTTAGCAAAGCCCAAAAATTTCTGAAGACTCTTAAGAGAAGAGGGTTGCGTCCAATCACAAATAGCCTGAACCTTGACAGGATCCATCTCGATGGAAGAGGGGGAAAAAATATATCCCAAAAAGGAAATCTTTTGAACCCCAAAAACGCACTTAGAACCCTTCACACACAAGGAATTAGACCGCAAAACCTGAAAAACCCTCCTGACCTGCTGGACATGAGAGTCCCAGTCATCCGAAAAAATCAAAATATCATCCAGATACACAATCATAAATTTATCCAAATAATCACGGAAAATGTCATGCATAAAGGACTGAAAGACTGAAGGGGCATTTGAAAGACCAAAAGGCATCACCAAATACTCAAAGTGGCCCTCGGGCGTATTAAATGCGGTCTTCCACTCATCCCCCTGCTTAATTCGCACCAAATTATACGCCCCACGGAGATCTATCTTAGAGAACCACTTGGCCCCCTTTATGCGAGCAAACAAATCAGTCAGCAGTGGCAACGGATATTGATATTTAACCGTGATTTTATTCAAAAGCCGATAATCAATACACGGTCTCAAAGAGCCATCTTTCTTAGCCACAAAGAAAAAACCGGCTCCTAAGGGAGATGACGAAGGACGAATATGTCCCTTTTCCAAGGACTCCTTTATATATTCTCGCATAGCAGCATGTTCAGGCACAGACAGATTAAATAAACGACCCTTAGGGTATTTACTACCCGGAATCAAATCTATGGCACAATCGCACTCCCGGTGCGGAGGTAATGAACCAAGCTTAGGTTCTTCAAAAACGTCACGATATTCAGTCAAGAATTCAGGAATCTCAGAGGGAATAGATGATGAAATGGAAACCACAGGTACGTCCCCATGCGTCCCCTTACATCCCCAGCTTAACACAGACATAGCTTTCCAGTCAAGGACTGGGTTATGAGATTGCAGCCATGGCAATCCAAGCACCAACACATCATGTAGGTTATACAGCACAAGAAAGCGAATAATCTCCTGATGATCCGGATTAATCCGCATAGTTACTTGTGTCCAGTATTGTGGTAAGATTATTCAAACCTGCAGCTAAACTCTGAATATCCATTTTAAACAGGTGAACACAGAGCCATTCCAGGATTAGAAGGAGAGAGAGAGAGAAAGGCTGCAATATAGGCAGACTTGCAAGAGATTCAATTACAAGCACACTCAGAACTGAAGGGAAGGGAAAAAAAAAAAAAAAAAAAAAATCTTCAGCAGACTTCTCTTTTCTCTCCTTTCTCTGTCAATTAATTTAACCCTCTTTGGGCCGGTCAAACTGTTATGGTTCTCAATGGCAAGAGAACATAGCCCAGCAAACATAAGTACTAGCTCTTGGAAGGATGGAAACTAAACTGACCATGAACTAAACCTGCCGCACAACTAACAGTAGCCGGGTAGCGTAGCCTACGTTTTTTATCCCTAGACGCCCAGCGCCGGCCGGAGGACTAACTAATCCTGGCAGAGGAAAATATAGTCCTGGCTCACCTCTAGAGAAATTTCCCCGATAGGCAGACAGAGGCCCCCACATATATTGGCGGTGATTTTAGATGAAATGACAAACGTAGTATGAAAATAGGTTTAGCAAAATTGAGGTCCGCTTACTAGATAGCAGGAAGACAGAAAGGGCACTTTCATGGTCAGCTGAAAACCCTATCAAAATACCATCCTGAAATTACTTTAAGACTCTAGTATTAACTCATAACATCAGAGTGGCAATTTCAGATCACAAGAGTTTTCCAGACACAGAAACGAAACTACAGCTGTGAACTGGAACAAAATGCAAAAACAAACGAGGACTAAAGTCCAACTTAGCTGGGAGTTGTCTAGCAGCAGGAACAT